>NC_135439.1:20606876-20899376 GCF_051991255.1 Vanacampus margaritifer | reverse complement strand
CACTATTTTGGTGATGCTTCCTGATCATATGGTTTTAGAGGAGAGGAAAATTAGAGCTATCAACACCCCATTTTTCTCGAGTACGAGGCCACAGTGAAACAAAGGATCTTATGTTGTATGATAGTGACTGTACAATGTTATCAACACTTCGGTGTAGAACTACGTTCCAACAGACAGGGCGAGGTTGAATTCAGTGAAATTACAGTCTAAACTATTGCTGTCACGGGCCACAAGTGTATACTGTAGAAGTGCAGGCTTGCAGCTCAGCGTCGTTCGTGTGGCCGGCGCTTGCCGTGGCCGCTTCAACGGCGTCAACTGTTGGCTGGAGAGCTCCACAACAGCACCCGAACGAAGCGCAAAGTTGGACTTTGGAAATAATTCAGCACGCCAGTCAGAATAGTTTGTGCAGAGAACGGCTGGACATTGGAGCACCGGAACAGGGGAGCTTCAGCGAGGAGGCTCTCCTGCTTGGTGTGGACCATGGTGAGGAGAAGCGGTTCAGGAAATGGATAAATGACTACGAGACGCGTTTAAAAAGTAAGTCCTAACTTTTGTAGATTAAATGTAATTTATAAAAACCTGCGAACAATTCGGTTTAAGAAAAACCTCTCGGAAAGCATTGATTGCTTTCATTCATATCTTGGGGATTAAATTATAGAAAGAAACATGTGGGCTGCTCTTTTCCTTATTTTTTTTCCTTTTAAATCAGATGTGGAGAAGCTAATCATTTGATGTTTAGTCAAATTGAACATAAGATGGAGATGGCCACGATAATGTTGGTCCGGATTGACAGACGTTTTTGGGAAATTCTTAGCAATGTATGTACAGTATGTGCAACGATTTTGAATGGAAAACTTTCGTCTGATCCCCACTTATACTGATAATATTTACGGAATTACCAAAACAGATGGCTGACATTGATAATGCATGAAAATATCATTTTACTGATTTAAAAACAAAACAAAAAAAATGAGTGAGTGAAATATGGGCCATCCCGGCCGGATGATCCCTTTTTTTAAATACACATGTTAAGGTTAATACTAGCCCCCCAAAAAAGCTCCAAAATAAAAAAAAAATAAAAAAAAAAAGTAGCGCAATACATATTGGATCGCCACCAAAGTATCGGGATCCGGATAGGATCGCGACAGAAGTAGATCGTCCCAACTCTACTAAGTACAGTATAATTTTAAAGGTGAGAGAATTGTCAATAAAGACAAACTATTTCAAAAGTAGCTCTTTACACAATTTAAAACACGGCATGTTGACGTCTTCAAGCTATTGAATCTTGTCGCTCCTGCTTGCTGTGTGTTTTCAATGATTCCAAAGTCCATGTAAGACACAAGAGGCTTTAAATTGTTTGTGATTTTACACAGATGTTCCTGCATTGAACCATCACTAACAATAGTGTTTGGATTTTTCATAAAAGCTGCGTCTTTGCGGTTTGGCCTGAGCACCGTTGGCGAACATCTCGGCCAACCAGATGTCTGCACTTTAAAGAATGAGTCACAAGTTGCTTGGGAGACTGCTGGCTTGCAGGTCACGGTCCAGCCACTCACAAACAGACAGAGTAAATGAAAAACCAACACAAATGTCTTGGTAAGGTACTGAGCCATGTCAACCCACCAAAACAGTTAAAAGCACCTTGGCTTAGTCTCTTAAACTAAATGGACGAATTCCATGCCTTCAGAAGACACTCCCTTATATGGTGGCGCAGAAAACTGGCTATGTCTTGATGGGGTAAGGCATTGACAACTTAAAGACGACCACACCCAATATGATATGATTTTTCATCAAGGCAGTGGGAATACATTTGCTGACCCTTCCAGAAGGAAGCACACGGCAGCCGCCGGGATCTGTTCACAGTCAATTTAAATGTGTCACCTGCATGAGTTGCATATGCTGGCCTTCCTAATATATGTATCACAAATATGTTTTTTTTTTATTAATGGCATTTCCATTCATTTCAATTGAGTAGATGATTTGAAGTATGAGTGCTTTGAGGTACAAGCATGTTCACGAAGCAAATTAAGTTTGTCTTGGATGTTGTGGCAAATGTGAAGATGTTCACAGCTGATATGCTCAGCGCGTGTTCCATGACTAGATGCTTGCAACACAACAGAACCAATTTCCAGTGAACAATTGTCTTCTATGCAAACTGAAGATGTATTGTTACAAAGTGTCAGGCTGACACTCGGCTCTACTGGTGACAGCGGCGAAAACCACGGGACAACGTGATGGTGTTTACTGCAGTAGAAGAATCTCTCATCTGACATAATTTATGCCACATGAGTGTTTGTGTGGTGCACCACAGTGACTGGCCTGTCTCAAACGGAAGTAGAGATTAACCTATTAAACACACTTTTTTGTCACCTGTGGGATTGACTGCAGGGACAAAAACAAAAGTCATGTTGGTGTATGGTGGCTTTACATCAGCCAGGGAGGCTATGTTCTCATGCGGCATTATATACACCAGCCTCAATTTGTTAGGCACCATTTCAACTAAGTTCCCATTAATCTTTGGTGACACTCCACATACTATACCATGTAATGACATAAGAAACTAGAAAGACAGTAATCAGATTACTGGTAGTTGCAATTTGTTGTGCTTGTATATTATCTTATTGGTTTAGGAACTGCCTTTTAGATCATCTACTCATTGATTAATGAGTGGCGACTGATGTTTAAGCCTTAGGTGGAAGCCTGTTTCTGGTTTTCGAATTAAATGTAGTTGACTGCATGTGTATATCAACTAAAAATCTCCGTGTCTGCGTTCTGCTTGCATGATTGAGCATGTCTCCTGGCTGTGCTAAGGCTGCGCTTATTGAGCCAGAGGCAGAGGAGCACACACACTTCATTATGGGCTCATTCATCACCTGCGGGACAGCTTGGCACCCAAAATGTAGGCACTTCCTTTTTAGACTCCTCACTCAGCATCTCTACTTCTCCACCTTCTCTCCAATCACATACAGTACTTTTCTTGTTTGATTTAACTTCAGTGTTTCCATCTTACGTCACTTACCTCAAATGTATCCTCTTTTTAATCAACCTTCTATCCTGATACCCTTGATATACTGTATACTGTACGTCCAACTTAAAAAAATTTTTTTAATCCAGTCATCACCCATCATTTCATAAACTTGGATCATTTCCCATGCATTATTCCTTCTACTTTCCTTCCTTATAAGAATGCCCTCGAGCATTTTTGCAGTGTTAACATCCTCTTGCTGTCATTTAAGGATGCCACAATACATAGTTATTAAAATACACAACATTTGTATCTGAAAACCCTGCACTGTCATATTTAAGACAATGTTTGCTGGCCAAGCTCCATACAAGATGTCCAAATGTTAGCCTGAACATACTAACATGGCCTTCAGTATAAAACCATGACACAGAATTAGATGCTTGGCCTGTTTCACAACTGTTCCTTACCTCTTAAATTTGGAGTGTTTGCTGTATGTGAGCCTGTGTGAATGTGTACCACATGAGTGGGAAGCCCTACCTGTGGTTTCTTATAGCAGGCATTCAGCCTAATTAAAGCGTTTGTAGACCTAAAAAGCTGTAGAGTATTACCATGAGTGGCCTTGCGCTATTATTATGGAAACTTGGCATTATAAACTAGGATAACATGGAGGCAAAAACAAGTCTTATTTCTTTGACATCATCATTGAGAGCAATGGAAATTTTGTAGGCAAAAACAGCAGCTAGCCAACAAAGTAAGCTTCCATGCTGATATTATAAACATAAACATCAACACTGTCATTTCTATAACTTGGCCATCTGACAATATTGACAAACATTTCAGAGATGATGGTTTTCATTTGCTTGTGTTTATTGCACATTTAGTTGTTCTCAGATGCTGGTAAGTTTTTAAGGATTCTGAAACAATTTCCGATAAGAATAACTTAAAAAAGAAAGAAAAGAAAGAAAGAAAAGTTATCTAGTCCAGGTTCAAACTGTTGTCATCATACACTTATAAATTGAATCGGTTCTGTGCAAATCTAGAGATACATGCTCAGGCATTTTTCTATTTCTCTCCTTATTCCAATGTGACTGCACCCTTTTAGAGCGGAAAGCAAGGTCCAAAAAAGCATGGCTGGACACGTTTGCTAAGGAATAGCCCAGACCTCAACTCCATCAAACACTTTTGGGATGAACTGACAAAATACACACTCCAAAATATTTTAGGACATCTCTCCAGGAGAGTCCTAGCTGTTGTATCTAATATTTTGGATGTTCCTAAGCACTCATCATTACTGACACAAATGAAGAAAGACAGCTACATGGTCAACAAAATACTCCCCTGCAACATTTGCCACTCCTTGAGCTTCTCCTACATAACAGTTATATATCTCTAGGACAAGCTCAGGGTGATCCTAAGATAAAAACATACAGCCAAGATAAAAACATTAAAACGTAACCCATAGTTTTCTGGTCCAGACCCACCCTCATTTTGCCTGAATAATGACCATACCCCGAAATAATTACAAAGTGAGAACCATAAATAAGAATTGAAACATACAGAATTAAAACATCATCCCTTCTTTTCACTTCATAATTACCCACAATCAGAACTCTAATGAGATTGTGTGAGGGCTGCAACTTCCTCCACTTCCAGTGGAACCAAAAATAGCTGCGTTGTGTGGCACAGGCAGCAGATGGGTTTAAAACAAAGCCAGCAAACCAAATTTCACCCCCACAAAACTTTTCCACAGAGGTGGCTGATCAAACATGATGGAAAACATGGGAGGTGTGGAACTAAATCAAATTAGCTTTTCCACTAATGCTAAAGCTCAGCTGCGTGCACATACATTTCCTGATTAACCCTCGCAGGAGCGCTAAGGCCACTCTACATCACATGAATCTCCAATCCATCTCCTCTTGTCTAATGAACAGTACGGCACCGGAGGCCGCCCCCAGCCAAATGAACGCAACTCGGGCCACTTTCAGAACAAAGTCAAGCGATGGTGAAAGTAGATAGGTGAAAACAACATCTGGGCCTTCTTTGATCATTGACAAATCTTCGTGGGAGAGAAAAAGAAGTGAAAGTGAAAAGCCAAAAGCAAGCCTGTACATATTTCTTTTCTTTTCCTGAGTATAAATATGCGTTATCAAGAAAATAAATGACTCAGGGCTGTTGAATATACAGCCGAGTCCACAGTTAATTTCCTCCCTAGCAGAAAAGCTTAAACAGACAAGAGGATACCAAAGCTTGTAGCAATTAGCCCTATAAAAAAAATCCAGGATTGTTTACCAAACATTAACTTTAACTCTCACCATTATCCAACCTTTTTTGCTCGGTCTTCACAATCTTGTTGCAACATTCATTCTGACTACATTTGTCATGATTCTTTGACACAGAAACAGGAAGTAGTTCTAGTTCCAATATGACGCAAACGTGAATGTTAAAGTGAATAGGAAAGAATTTAAGATTTAAATTCATTCTTAATTGGTTTATCTTGTGAATCGCTATGACAGTTGTGTGACTGACATACACATGGCCCAAACAATTGGTTTGGACTAAAATAAAATAAAATAAAATAAAAGAGGGACAGGATCTATGTAAAAGTGGGACAAAACGGTTTGCGAAATATGCCGGGATTTGGGACACAAGGCTGAAAATCTGGGATGTCTGGTCACCCTAGCCAAAGTGCCACTTCTGCATTCTTTTAATACAATTTACCCTGAATTTATCCATTGGTTGAGCTGGTGAAGGAGACCGCTATCCCGAACAGAATTTTGACTCAAGAATCTCATACAAAAAGGCATTACCTTCACATGTGTGCCAGATTATTGCTTTTCCGCTTTTTCCCAATCTTTCAAGGTTTGATGGAATCCAGGATGGTCTATTTTTCTCTCTCTGACCCTTTTGCTTTCCCCTGATTCAATGGCCTCAATCCTCTTATTCCCAAAACACTCCATATCTGTCTTCCTGCCTCTCCATCTTCTCTTCTCACACTCCTCCTCACTAATCACTCCCATCGCTCTCTTGTGAAGAGGGGGAAGTAAGCTCTCATGTTTGACGGACAGGACCTGAGTGCAGACGTCTCCCGTGGTCGGCTTTATCACTGGCCAAGCTTGGCAACATTTAAGTGGCAACCTACTTTTACTGCAGGCACTTTCACCTCGGGTAGTCTCTAGAGCTGTTTGTGTTGTAAAGTATGCATATGTGTGTGGACCTAAGCGCATGAGCCTAGAACCAGTTGATAAAATTGGTAAGGACTAATTACCATTTGTTATGTCAGTAAAACTAGACTGGTGTGACTGTATTTTGACCTTGATATGTCATTCAGTGCCAAGTGAGTCTCTGTGTCAATTGAGATTGAGAACACCCATGGTCGTCTCTGTAAAACAACTTGATCTTATCTTGCCTCAATCTGTATTCCTGATTAACAAATGTGTTTGCTTTTGTTTAACTCACCCATCATTTGTTTGTTAATTAGCAAAATTACACAAATCTATGTGACCAATTTAAGAGAATCCTGAAAATGTTGGTGTAGGAAGCACTCACATTCGCTGTTGGGGAACAACAAAAAGTAATCGCTGGATTTTAGTCGTTCGTTCGTCGTCTAGAAAAATTGCAGTACCGTAATACTGTTTCAATTCAAGTGATGGCAAAGACAAACTAGAAACAGAGGAAAGGTTACCAATTGTCCCAAATACAAGTGTGCCCTAGTAGTCTAAATGAACAAGACATCCATGCAATAAGTCCAACCCCTTTTAGGGATTCATATAATGAAAAATCTTTTGGATTAAGATTAATAATAATCAATGCAGGTTAAAGTTTTTGTACAACTGTGAGCCAGCTTTCTTAGCATTTTCTTCGGCTCCAGGCGGGAGCTCTGGCAGCAGGAATTAGTATAGGGGGTGGGTGGATGAGAAGGCCACTCACCAAATCAATTGCCACACTCACAGCCTGAGGAACAACTAAAAATCCACTTGCATTCATCATCAATCCCTCCACTTTCTATCCCCCTCTTAGCCCGACATCAAACACTTAGCCTCTTTCTACTTGAGTGAGCTCAGCAGAATTTAGTCTCTTTTCCCTGGAGGAACATACATAGAGGGAGGTTTGTCCTGAGGACTGGAAGGAAGCACTAATGGGATGACATGGCAGGTCTTCCAACAACTGTCGACAAAACCTTTTGTCAAGTAATTCAACTTGTGATTTGATTTTCCAGCGCTCATAAAAACACTGTTTCAATCCAAGCAACACATTGAGAGAGTGTAAATCAGTCAGTGCTCAGGCCATTCATTGCAGTCGCGGTGGGTGAGCTTGCAGCCCAGGTGCAGGGAAGCTGTGGGAGGTATGGGCGTAGGAAGAGTAAGATGCTGCAGGACATGCTGTGTACTAAACCCATTTTTTTCCGGCCCTCGCTAATCTTTTACCAGCTTCTCACACAAGGGTGCCATCAACAAAACTGGCAACATGTCTGTGTGGAATGCACTTTGGCAATTTGCAGACACACGGTCAACAAAGACTGCTGAGCCAGCGCTGGATCTCGCACATGTCAACTGCTCTTAAACTTAACACATCTGACTTGACTTGTGGCACAACACATACAATGGAGTTCACCTATTTTGTTTCAGAGATGAGTTACGAGATATAAGTTGACATATGCAGGCATGTGTTGATCCGAACCCACAGAGCAGCTACTATTGCAACATGCCAACCAAAACACAGACAATTTGTGGGACAATACTTTGGGTGGCGCCTAATATAGGCGCCTCGGTTAAAAATAAAAGAGAGGAGGCATGTGGCACAGCTGTGAGATTCATTGGAGTTTTGTGTGCTGTCAGGCTACTTGAATCACAACAGCTGAGATGACAAGGTGCTTCATTTCTTGGCCTTACTGTCTTCCACTTGAAGACTTTAATGCAACTAGAGTTCTGGGACAATCCATCAACACAGCTTTTGAATATCTCCTTTATTTTGTCTTTTCCCCCTGAAACCACTCAATCCAGAAAGTTATATTTGAAGCCTACCAAAGCAACCAAAACAAGACTTAAATGGCTACTACCAAGTTGTAATACAAAAGATATCCAAGATACTTAGGGTAAAACAACATTAAAAGCAACAACAACAAATAAATCCCCAAACTGTGTGAAAACTATGACTGAAAAAATGAAACATTCCTAAGGGTCTATATTTCAAGATCCATCAACACTGCTCTAATGAAAAGTAATCAATCACTAAGGCAATTATCTATCCGAGGTGAAGGTGCCAAACTGCTGCATTTATACCACCCAGGGGACAAATCCTGGCACCCTGCCAAAGAAACCTCCCCACCAATCATAGATTCAGCAGTCGGTGAGCACAAATCAGCAGCTAAACGAAAAGGATGAAAACATTCAAAAAGTTACTCACCGCTTCCCGCTTCCCCCCCTGACTGTGCGAGGAATGAGGACAAGAGGGGCCAGAGAGCGCAGCAGCGGCGCGGCAGCCTCAAGCAAACACTTTCAACGGCTTTCCCTAATTGAAAAAGTCTGTTCTCGTGTCTCAAAACAGTGTGCATGAGAGAGGAAAGGGAGAAGAAATGATTGCCACGGGCTGAGGTGGAGAGTAGAGGAGCAATCCCGCAGCAGGGGCAAAAGCGCAAAGGGACCAAAAAGAAGTGAGGGAAAGACAAGAGTTTTTTAACAGATGAATGCAATCAGAGGTGACCACCAAGTTGGTTGCTGAGAGGGCAAACAGCTCACAACATGGACCCCTCCCACGGCCTGCCAACTTTAGTCAGCACTTTTGCTTTAAACCCCCATTCGCCTTCATGCATTTTGCCCATAAGAGTTTGGACAACTTTTGTTGGAGTTTGTAAAACGTAATATACTGTCAGTAAGATTTCTACAAATATGACATTTGTTTTAGGACAAACGAAGACTAATGTAGGAACATGGTCTGGAGATTCTTAATGGGAAATGTTCTTCATTAAAGAAGTTAGTTAAGATGTGATCAGGGAAACTGTCATCTACCATGTCGTGAAAATGAGCCGTCTATTGGCTATTACAGATGAAGAAAGGCTTACACCTGTATGACATTTACTGCTACCATTTAAAATTCAACAAGGTCCCTGACCTGACATCCATTGATCAAACAACATGTTTGTTGTATAGTTTTCTTGAAAATTGACTCTATGACTAACTTCGTTCAGATTTGATCCATAATGACAGTGTGTGTCAAACAGCAACAGATCCTCAATGTTGTGGACAAGAAAACAGCAAATGTGGTTGCGGTCGTCGAGAGAGATTCAAGCATAACTACCTAATGTTACTTATTTTTCAAATTTAGAAGGACCACATGAATGCCTATACGTTTTTTTTTTTTTTTTTTTTTTTTACAAAACACTGACTCATGCAGTGTTCTGTGGTTTCCGCACTACAGCTCAGTATTTGAGCTTGAAGGCATTGTTGTTTGAGTAAAGTATGAAACTGTTGAAGTAAATCTGAGTTGACGGAATATCAAGAACAGTACTAGTGTAGTATTCCCTCTATAGCAGTCAATCAGTCTTTTCTCTTGCCTTCAGAGCCACAGGGTCAGCGGTCTATGGAAACATCTGCTAGAGCACTCCTAAAACTCAGTTCAACTATTCAGTGGGTAGCTAGAACGGGGCAAATTACATTAGACCTTGTGATAGGTCTCTGGATGCTGAATCTTGAAGCAAACCGTGATTCAAAATAGCCAACTCCAGTTAGCCCTTAAATACAGATAGATAAGTGGAGAGAGAGAGAGAGAGAGAGAGAGAGAGGGAAGAATCTCTGCACGGTAGGTACAAGTTTGAGGTTTCTGGCACCAGTGATGTGGGCCGATTATGATCACATCCTCTGTGGGCTTTTCACTGTGAGACCACTGCATTCACGAGCATTTGGCAGACAGAGTTGAGAGTCTTGAAAGATTTGTGCAGGCCAAGAGCGACTGCAACCCATTTCGGAAGATTCTATCCTAGCGTGACCACAAAGGCATGTGTCTTGAATGCAAATATTAGTATAACTTCTTTTTCACAATAATTTTAATAATGATCTCTTTGAAAGAGAACAGGGATTTATTTACGTTGAGTAGTGTGAAGACCCGACTTCCTGCATAATCTGACAATTATAGCAACACCACTGACTGGTTGTTAGTCACTGAGTGCGTACATGTTAATCTTTACAGTTGTAACCTGATGCAAAAGGTGGAGTTTTAGTGTTTTGTGTAAAGGCCTCTATACATGAATCCGACATCAGCCAAATTTGACCTACGCATCCCGTCTGTGGTTGCAACAATCCGTAGTATAACACCGCGCCACATGGTGGCGCCACACTCTTTGTTATGCCGATGCCCCACTTTTTTGTTTTACCTTCAGTGTATTTTATGCCATGGACCTGAGTGGTCATGTACATAAATGTATGCTTATTTGTGACGCGTAATAATGCCAAGAAACCTCTTTTTTGTCTTCTAATAAAGTAAGTTACATGGGGCCATTCAGTCAATTTTTGCTCTCTATTTTTAGCTATCCAGTAGCGGCGTACATCGCTGTACTATCATCATGCATTACATATCACGCCGGAAAAATGACGGAAATACGCACCGCAACAAAGAGACACAGACGCCAGCCATTAAGTATATTCCGCGCATGCGTCAGAACTTACTTTCTTAGCCTCAATACACCAATTTAACATCGGAAGTCGGAAAATGTCTGTGCCGTTTAATGTACTGTATAAAATCACCGTTGTTTTGTCGGATTCAACATGTTAACTTGGCGTCGGGCCGTCGTGACATTTGATCACTCTGATTAGCTGTTAGTTAGCAAATCAGCATATGGGGCAAGAACAGGAAGTGATGAATGCGGATAAACAATAAGCGATGGAAAACAATTACAATTTTGCTCATTTTGCAAATTATCACCCTTCGCATTTGGACGTAATTAGAATGTCTGTCTGGACAGAAGATCGAGAAGATGAATTAATAACTATAGTTCTAGAGAGACCTCAGACCAGCATTATATTACATTACCATTAAAAGGTATGCCGATCGAGTGATGAAAGACAAATGGCAAGACATGGAGACGCAAGTGGATATATCAGGTGGGATTTACTTATATATTACAAGATGCTCTGTAAAGAGCTTGAGAGTGTGCATCGCGTGGTCACGCGAAATCTTTCTAGCGTGGTGTGCTGACGGTCAGGCCGACGATACAGGCAGTAGGCGTCGGTTACATTTGGCTGACATTGGATTGGTGTATAGAGGCCTTAAAACCTACTAACTGTATCTGTCCTACTATTTACTCTTTTATTATGTCAAAATAGCTTAAATATAAAGCGTGATTGAAATAGCCTAATATTTTTCCACAATACTTATTAAACCAACAAACTATATGCCACAATATCTTTTATGATACATTGCTATGTTTTTTTGTAAATGGACAAAAGCAGATCACACCATTCAAATATGGCACCAAAACCTACAGTTGTGCTTAAAATAATCCGAGAATCATCCAGCTGTGCCAGGGACAATTGGACCCACTGGTTGACCAGAAAATATAACAAATGAGTAAGAAAATGCCTCGCCCTAGTGCATTTACGCAATCACTTTTCTAGTGACCAACTTAATGTTTTCAAAAATTAGACCATTTGTCACTGTTGAAAACCAGACATGTGTGAAAAGGACCTTAGGTGCATCCAGGAAAAGGGGCGAGGGGAGAAAAAAAAGACCACTTTTTCCTCCAGCCACATGCAGAGAGGATATCCTGTACTCAACACACTGTTTCAGTAAGGAAAGAGATGTTATCAATCAAACCTACGGACCCGGCTAAGAGGACCCAAGACATTGCAGGGACAAAGCAGAGGCAGCTCAAATGCTGAAAGAACATGAGCAAGCTATTTGAAGGATACAGCACAAAACATGGTCTTAATGTTAACAACTTCATACACACACATAGCCTATACAGTTGATAAAGTTTTTGTGATAAAAGCTTGACCCTGCCACTACTTATTTACATATCTATGATTTCCTATAAGAAACCGATAGTTCTAAAATTCTAAACAAGCACAGGCTGCATCCAAGAACACACTGTGTCAGACCTATAAGTGTATCTACTGTACTGAATTTGTAAAGGTTTTGTTGCCGACATGGCTATTACGTCATCTAACAGTAGTTGGGTTTCCATCCACCCATTTTTATTCGAATTTTCAAGAAATGTGAAAATAAAACTGAATGGAAACGCCAGGGCCCAAAATTCGCAAAAAAGTTTTTACGCTTAGGAGGGGTGGATTTGTAAGTGGTAAAAAGGATGTAAAAAGGAAAATGCAAATTTTGGCTATGGAAACAGATTTTGCGAATAACCACTGGAAAGACCGGATACACGTTTTAACCGGATATTACGTCACACGTACGTTTGTATTCCTAAAGCAATGTCGGACGATAAAGTAATTGTTTGGGGGGGACGACTAAACAGAAGTCTTTTTGGAACTAAGCGAATATTAATGCTATTTTAGATGAAAAACAGCAAAGAAACACTACGGTTAATCAAAAATTACAAAAGAAAACTTATACAACTTAATGTTAACACGGCACAGTCGCTTGCTGGTCTTCTTCTTCGTGGATCCCACCGGTGGATACTGCCACCTACAGCGGCGGAGTCTCCTCTCAATATTCGCAAAAGAAGAACAGATGGAAACAGGATTAAGTCACATGTCCGTTTTGCGCATTTTCAGGAAATTTGCTTAAAAAATTCAAAACAATTGGATGGAAACCTGACTAGTGAGTGACAATGTTTACATGGAGACAATAATCCTTACAAAACTCAAATATTTAAGATAAGATCATTGGTTTGTATTTTGCACATGCTCTATCTGCAAGGAATCTTGGTCTGTTACAGGAAGTTCACGTAGGCCTATGTGCGGTGTCTCCAGAAATAAACAAACATGGCGAAGTTTGGACGCAGCGCAACAACATACTTTTAGGCCGATGAGCAAACAGACTACTTCATTAGTGTGGTGAGTGTCGTGAAAATAATGTCTTATCGACGGCTGAAAATAAGATGCGGAAATTATGTACAGTATACTTGCGTCATGACGTTTTCCGTTCATCGCGGTTTAGAGCGTGATCGATCACATTACCATGATGTCTATGAGAGTACCTCTGTTTATAAACGCATGTAGACTGGTTATTCTGAAAAATTTGGAAACCTAAATTTGGACCTTAACTCGAATATTGACTACATGTAAACATAGTTACAGTTGTAGCAACTGTTGTCAAGCACTCACCAGTTTTTGAGTAGGCTAGGGGGTGACCCACATCCAGAATTTTGACTGTGGCTCTTTTGATCAAAATCAATTAATTCTAAAAGCGCCACAAGAAATAAAAAAGAAGAAAACTGAAATATGTCTGTGTTTAAAAGAAACGTTGTGGATAGAGCTCATGTTCAAAAGTTCAAAAATAAAATATTGGGTAACACCGAAGAATACTCCAAATTTCCATTACCATGATTACTGTATGACAGAATTTCAGATAAAATATTTGGTTGACAAAAATAAATAAAGATGAAAAGATAAAGATAAAAAATGTGTTTGTGTATGCTAAACATGTATAGTCAAGTAGTGTCAAAAAGGCTTGGAATTTGGCTCTCAACCTGGGTTGTCTGTACAACTCGCTCACTCCTCATCTCATAGTTCTTGACGGTTAGTTGGCTGTGCTTATCATCCTGGCTGCTTTTCTCTCTCTGACTGTGCGATGGGTGATGAGAGGGGCGGTCAGGCCAACTATCATGAGTTAAGTTTCAGCCAAGAATGATACAGACAAAGAAAAACAGAAGGCGCAAAGGTTGAAAGCAAAGAAAGACAGGCAGGTTGAAATGTAGTGGGGGAGGAGAGGATGAGATGAAGAGGTTTGTAACCACTAATCCTCTCTTTTGCCTGCCAGTGATTCTTTCCTCAAAGAAGTTTTTTTAATCAAAGCATATCCTCTGCAAAAGACAAAATTGAAGCATTTCAATCCAGCTAAGCAACAATCTACGATCGGAATTTATTAGCATAATTTTTGCAGCTGTTTCGGATCTCTTTGTGTTTCAAGCGGACAGAGAGGAATTGAAATGTGAGAAAACCAAAGGAAAAAGAGAAAGAGAAAAGAACCAGCATAGACTCATGGAATGGATGATTATACAGATTGAGCACACTTAACAAAATGTGCCCCTTTGGAGGCCACTGATATTTTATTGTGAGTTCTGATGGGAATGCCCAGTCAGCATGTTGACATCAGTTACTGATTTGTTGTAAAAAGTGTTACCCCCTCACACAACATTGTAATTAATTTAGTCATCAATAAGTTCTTCCGCACTGGCCGACTCAGCTCGACTATCAAGTAAGGAAGGGAGAGTAGAATGAGGGCAACACCTACTTGGAACTATGTTAGTGCCTAATGGAAATGTGTCTTTTGCAAGGTGTGTCAGTACGAGTATGTAAAAGAGACAAATGACAAACAATTGTTCTGCTTGACCTAAATTGCAACTTTAATCCTCCCTTCTCTAGGAGAGTAGCGCACACAACTTGTGTTGAAGGCCGCTGTCCCAGTCTACTGTCTGCAAGGCTGCAATCAACTTCTGAAGGGCGAATAGCAGGAAATCACGTTTCATTTAGTGTTCTAAACATTACAAATCTATCCGACCTAATTCTATCCTATTAGTGATGGCCGATACCAGAGAATTTTGATTTGATTCAACTCTGATGACTTTTTTGGACTTTTTTTATTTATTTATACAGATACTGATACTTGGTGTGATTTATTTATTAATTTATTTTATTTTATTTTAGATTTTTCTTCTTAACATATTAATTGTAACAAATAACAATACTGTACTTAATTTTTATGAAAGCTAAGCTACGTAAAAGAATAAACTTCTGTAGGCACACTTGAACTTTACAGTAACTTTATCATTACATTGAAAACAATGAAATAAGTGTAAATAATGAATATACAAATATGAATGAATTCAAAAATGAAACACACCTTTGGTGAAAAGGATTATTCATCAAAACAAATATCTTGACAGAAAAGTAAATATTACTTAAACTATAAATAATTAAGACAATTATACATTAAAATGTAACTGAGTGACACATTCCAACAATGTTCTTGAGTTCCTGAACAGTCAGCAAAGTGCACTCAGAGTGCATTTCTTAACGCACCCTTAGTATTGATACTCTATTAGCGGAACTTCGTGCACAATTAATACTCATGAGAGTATCAATATATCGATCCCACAGAATCAATGCGCGCATAACTCGTTACACTGATCCATACTCATGCTCAACAGTACAAATTTTGTGCCCTTAACATTCCGACATTGGCGACATCATTTGTTTCCGGTTCGGGTACAAATTTGCTTGTCTGCATGTCAACCCATCTTGTACGTTCTTCTCATCCTTTTGAAATCCGCAAGATGCAATACAGTCCCCAGAAAATAAGTGAACATGGCTCATCCAGAAATTTACTGAGCTCACAGAAACTGATTTCAAAACACTGCATTGTTTCACAAGTAAAGTCCTGTTGAACATCGTTTAATATGTTTTATTAAATAGTCAACTGCACAACACAATAACAACACACCCACACAGACGCATACATTGTCTCCTTTCCGTCAGTCACTCTCCCTTATCAACTATCCAATGCACCTCCTGTTGAGGACACAAGTTAATCACCTTAACACAGTGGCTGTCAGTCAGAAGAAATAGATAATGAAACCATAGCAAACACCAACTGTCTATTTGCTGACATTACTGCATTTTTGATCTGCTCAAATAAACTTTTACACACATTGATTTCACAATATGATTCACTGCATTAAAGCCTGTGTTTAATTTTATTATTGTAACAAAAAAGTAGCAAATCATATACAGAACAGTATGACATGTATAATATACAGAGTGGAAAAAGTCTTCTTTTTAGATTGAATGTATACAATATGTACATAGTCAATAAGGATGGGCGCGTACCGATACCAGATATCAGTGTTTGGTCGATACCTGGCTTTATTTCAAGGTATCAGTACTTGCGACCCCTTTTGTGGCCATTTTATGACCATTAACTAGAAATGAGAAAGAAAGAAAAATTGCCATTAATTTAATGCAATTTTAATTTAATTATCTGTCTTTTGTTTTGGGGGGGCACATTTAATGGATCAATTTTATGTAATAAAAGTACAAGTGGAATCAGTACTTGGTATCGTTGATTACTCAAGACTACTCGTACTGGTATCGGTCTGAGAAAAAGTGTTATCGAACATCCCTAATATTCATGGACGTTATCATTGACTAAAACACAATAAAAACATCGGGGGGAAAATAAATATTTCATGACCATTTTAGAAAAGCTGCAAACCTAAAGTCGCTCTACCTTTTTTCTCTTGTTTAGACAGTAGAAATGACACACTGTCTGGACTTGAGACAGTCATCTGCAGCTGCTATTCACGTGGGGCATTAAACACACCACATCCTCAAAAAAAGGTATCTTGCATTCAGACACATACATACATATGATGTCTTGACCTGAGTGAACCTTGCTTTGTTTAGATTATCTATGTGTGGGGTCATAGTGCGTGTGCATGTATGTGTGCTAGTCATGCACACGTAGTCACCACATTCTAAAACAGAGTGTCTGAGTGATGTAAGCATCCCTTAGTCTGACTGTTATTCATTAACTCACCACACACTCCTAAACAGATTTTTTTTTGTACAAACTTAAAAGGATTGCATGTCCTCTGTCATCTGTGCACAGTGAGCTCACCTGCGTCTGGGTTTGGGTATTTATGGTTTCCAAAAATGCTCTTTGAGTGACCAAAACCACACAGATGAGCTGGTGACGACAGTACACATTTAAAATGAGTCCTCTCTTAAAACTCATATGAATCAGGAAAATGGTGGAAGCCTCCCTTAGCAAGTGGTTCCAAGAGCAAAACTCCAAAGAAACAGCACACGGAACACATGCTCGCACCTCATTCAATAGCCATTTCCTCAATCTGTCATGCATCCAAACAAACGCAATCATGAATTAAGAGCACTGTGGATGAGAAAAAAAATCTAGACAACACATAATGAGGCCCTCATTTCTTCAAAATATATCATTGGTGGCTCCCTGATTTTGGAACAGCTGAGGAACAGCGCACACACAAACATTCACGTTCTCCAGGGATGTGCTCTGCATGCTACGCTGGCACAATCAATCAGTGGATATTGCTTCTATTGACAGTTCCCAGAAGAGGCTCCGTCTGTTTGATGAGGTTTTGTCCTACGCTCTCGCTGCATGTGCCTCCTTTTTGGTTTTGGTTTGTTTGCTTTTTATTCCATCGTTGCTGACCACTGAGAGAACATCCCTTTTCTTTCCATTCTTTCATCCTGGGCTTGTCCACGTCATTACCATCCTCCCTGAAAAGCCAACTCCCTTTTTCAAATGCTGCTATCTCCTGAAGCAGGTACACCAGAAGACACACAAAAAAAGCCAATTAAAGCAATCCTTTGATCCCAATGCAATCAGACAACACCGAGTGATTCCTTCCTTTGAGAGTGCAGGTGAGTTAAGATTGAGGGTGCAAGAACTCATGAATATTTCATCTACAATGATACACTTTCTGCTCCATGAATAATGTAGACAGTGTTTCAGGATGAACACTGGGGGCAGAGAGGATTTAAGCTGTGGAAATGAAATGGAAAATCGGATGGCACCAGTCAACAGACAATCAATCTGCACACAAACAACCAGCAGCCACACTAAAAAGTTTACCTTAGAGATATATTTTTGAACAAAGCAAGAGTAAGAAGGATCCCCTATTTGGAACAAATTTCTTTGATTATGTTCCACAGCAGTCGCCACGTGTGCTGTAAAAGATGAGTCAACTGTCAATACGACTCCATTCAATGGAAAAGTGATTAAAGTCACACTAATTCTTACTCCATGAGAACATTTGACGCAGCTATAAAATCAAATGAAAAATAATTGCTACTGACACCAACTTCTGGGTGGATATTTCAATACTGTATGAAAACCACAGTTGTTTATGATTCAACAGTTTGTGATGGAGGAGGGTGACCGGATTTTCAAAATTAAAAACCAGGACACTACAATTTTGCTGAAAATCAAATATACAATCAATTGTCAGTAGGAACTAGTCATGACAAATGGAATCGCTAGTCAACCTGGTGACCAGTGGTTGTGTTATTATTTAGCTAATGCTAAATGCTATCTCGATTGTCAGTTGAACAGCGCTAAACATACAATGCACTTGCTATTATCACACATTTTTGCTTGGTCCTGGCAGCATTTGGTAGCTGGCTGTGCCATTTACATCGCGCCAATCCCGCATTGTAACATTGGAAATATTCTGGCAGAAAATCTCATCTTGGGTTGGTTGGGTTTGACCGGTGAGCGCAGCATTAGGCTAGTAGGACTACATTTTCCACAATTCTTAGACACAAGTTATTCAAATTCGGGGAAAATGTACTGCAAAAATAGTTAAGCATGTGAACATTTCTTTTAGAAGCAGCATTTCTTGTTTGCTTTCCTGTTCCACATGTTCTCTTCCAGCCTCAACTTGTCTCATTAGTGATGGTTGAGTATTATGCGAGTGACCTCTGCACATAATACAAAACACCACTGAAAACATTGTTAAAGTGGGTCGTTTTCTTTCGTGTCAAATTCCTCGACTTTATTGGGAGGATGTAAATGTCATCAGCAACCTCTAAGTGGGATATGAGAGGAAGAGGAGTCAAGTTAGTCTGCCCAAAGAAAGAAAAAGGCAATAAAAAGCTCTTCTGGCAGCAGGCTGTCATTTTAACACGGTTAATGCTGGCTTTACACTTTTACACTACACCATTTCGCAATGTGTGATTTTCTAACACTCTGACTTTATACATCTCTTGCTCCATTCATCTGTTAACCTATTTGTTATGCATTGCTGACGCATCAGTGTCACATTTATGTGGCACACAACAATGTTTTTTAATTTTTTTTAACTAACAAAGACCTCCAAAGCCCCAAATGCATGAAAAAAACAAAGCAAATGTGTTTCCATGTATCACAAGGGATGTCCACTATCCAATTCCAGTGCAGCAGATGTCATATATCAGCCTCTCTCTCTGAGGGAGCCACACTTTGAGGCAGGATGGGAGGGACAAAGGGAGGAACAAAGGAGTGTTCAGGGACCTTTGGAAAGGCATCTCAAAGTCACGCTCCGTGTGATTCAATATCAGCGAACACTTAGTCAAAAATGAAAATCATTATTGTCTGCATTGTCTTCCACTTCTAAACCCCCAACTGACCCCCTTGTCTCATCTTAATGTCCCTTGATGTTCTCAGAAAAACAATAAAATCTACTTGTGGTAAAAATACTCACATTTCCACTGACAGGCAACACCACAAGGCTAAAATATCTCGTAAAGCTTGTCAGAGGGGCTCATTATGATTTGTTGGTGCTGAGCACCAGTCATCACTTACAACGGAAGCTAAATGGACTGCATTTAGAATGTCACTGTGCTTGTCTTTAGATCATTTAAAGTGCTTCAAAACACTTTAACATGCACATTTACTGAGTAATGGCAATGGCAGGGACAGATTTAACGTGCATGTACGTTGGAAGAAGTACCTTTGCGTAAAAAAAACATCACTTTCACAAACCACCAAGGCCCAAAGCTGTTTGGAATTGCTATTTTAGCAATTTTATTTAAGTGACTACAATGTCACACGCAGGAGTCTGAAAAACTGGTAAAACTACATAAAATTGTGGTGCATTTTATTTGTCAACATAACTAGTCAGCAAACTATTTCCTGGTTCATGGAGGATGGCGAACAAAAATATGATGCCATTATTCCAAGAAGGTGGATGATAGACGGTTCCACTGGTGCCACAGTGCTGTGAAATGAGACCATTTCCGGTATCTGCGGCTTTAGTCACAACCATACCACAATCTAATAGATACCCTATTACATTACCTTTCATTTGCCAGCTGGTTTCAGGATTAATCTGTTCTTCACAGGTTTTAACAATAAAATGTAATCGTAATTTAGCATTATGTGCTAAGATACTATAACAAAATAATTACGCCAGTTAAAAAAAAAACATTGCCATTGTAAATGGTTGTTGACATTAGTATTCAAAATACACTAATAAACTCATAAAGCTCTTCCATAAGCAAAAAAACAAACAAACAGGACAGATGGCAATCCTTTCAGGTGATGACTGCACATTAGAAATATATTTTATGCGTATTAAAAGAATGAATGAGTGACTGAGCAGAAAGAACAGAACTAAACACAGGAGTAGAAGTGTGCATCTGTCAAAGTGTGACAGTGATTATAATTCTCCCCATTGTTTCTCCCCCTCCCACCCTCACATTCAGCCCCCCACTGTTTCCTTCCATCCCCTCTTTTATCCTCCCCTCAGTCGCTCTCTTCATCCTTCCCTGCCTGTCTGCGCTGGTGTCTTGTCTGCATCCAGGTTTGCTCTTCATGGTTCAGGGCTTCTCTCTTCCTAAGTGAGTCCCTGGTGGCACTATGATGCAAGATGAGGAGTGGAGGTATAAAAAAAAGTGTGTGTGTGTGAGTAGGATTGGGGGGGGGGGAATCTCATTAAAAAGGATCATTGGCTGTCTACGCCACGTTTACAGGAGCCAAGCTCTGGCACAGCATTAAGACAAGTGTGTATAAAATGTAACACTGATTCAGAATACTGTTATGGTTGATAGCTAGTAGCTAACAATTTATATATATATATATATATATATATATATATAAATTAGAGATAACTGACCAAAATTATAGACCACATCTCATAAAAACTGAAATTTCCTGGGACACACAAGAACATTAGTCTAGACAAATAGAAAAGGTTTACTACTATGACCATAATTATACCCATCCATCAATTATTGATAACGGCATGACAGGACCATGCAGTTAATCACAAGGCACATACAATACAGTATAGGCAAGCCACAAGAACATTCACATTTTTACATGACAAAGTGACTTCCAACTTTTTGCAGATTAGTTTAGGAAATACCTTTTTTTAGTATGATGTGCACCAGTACATAAAGGTCCATGAAAGCACCTCACAAGGATGAAATTGTTTGATCTGAAAAATGGTACACCCAATACATTTGTCCATGTAGTAGTTATATGGTCAAAAACCACGGGGTTGACCACAACACCAAAGAGACAAGCTAAACTTATTTTGAAACAAACTCTAAACAAATTCAGAGACATCATTTCAATATGGTGAAGACCTTTCACTTTTTTCCCCTCTGTTTATTTCCAGCCTTCTCTAACTCTTACTCATTCACCCCCAGTTGTTATAATTATTCACTCTTCACAGTAGTTTTTGGGAGAAAAAACAAGCCTTTGATCAGCCACTCATTGCAAAGTCCGACTATAATAAGTTTTAATTTGTATTCTTTCTTGCCAAGTCTTGCATGTTGTTATTGTAGAAGAAAGTGCATCTTCAAAAGCCAGAAAAAAGTCCTCAGCTAGAGCCTTGCTGCCCTAAATTGTAAATGAAAACATCTACCCAACTTGAATTGCTAATTTTTACTTGATAAAGGTTTCCCTCATTCCAAAATCTTTATCTCTCTTACATTAAAAACTCATTAGCAAAAATTCAATGAGGTACCTTTTTGCACAACAGCATGAAGATGCAAATCAATGCAGACGCTACATTAAAACGAAGATACACACCAAAAAAGAAGTCAAACTTCAAAGCAATCTTTCCTTCTGGTGGTAGAATGGGTCAACATCTTTATACGAAAAAACCCAGCAGCCACCTGGAAACGCGGCACACATTCTCACACGTCGACACTCAACATGCATTTCCCTCCCAAATTCTCGATTCTTGTAGAACTGGAAGGTAACAGCCCTCTAGGGTTTATCCCACTGAAAACGTCTGCCTCTGCATCTTCTCAAAGTTCACCAGTGATGAAGTGTACTCTCCTCCCTAGTGTCCCCCAGTCAGGACTCATTTCCTCTATATCAAAGTCCAACCTCTAAGTACTGTTCAGGTTGGACAAAGCATCAAACATCTCAGGTGGTTTAATCCAAAATGATGCGAAAGTAAAGTGGACCCACTGTGTGGCTTTGGCAAGGAGAGCGCGGACATCTCCGCTAACGGTCGTTTCCCACTAACCAGGAAACCATAAACCGCTCTGAGATCCAAACAGGCCTGACAGCAGATGAATCCTTTGCGACTCATTACATCCAATCATGCAGATAAATGCTAGTTGACGAGGACAGCCGAGCCGGACCTTCTGTTCGAAACAACACTACATCAAGCAGAGCCAGAGAACGGTTTATATTAGTGGCTTGACAAACAAGAGATGGAATAAAGACTTGGCAAGTTTAGCTGTATGCATAAGTGTGGGTTGAGCAATAAACTAAACATACTGAATGTGTGTGTGTGCGCACGCGCGCGCGCGTATGGACCATATGGAGAATACATCAGATAGCACACAAATCACTAAGGAGTCTGCGTGTAGTGTTGAGTTGGACTGGCCTTGGATGCTTTTCCTGCTTTGGGTGAGGTTCAAGTGGAAGGCAGTATTACATACATTTTGCATATCTGTCTGCGACTTGTAAGGTGAATAGATATTCATAACATGTAGAAATAAAGCCACATTTGATTCATCTGAAGTCTATCTGCGAAAGCAAACTGACAAAAACAAATCTGAAGGGGAATCTATCAATTTTTTAGTACACATCCAGCATAACAACCCAGGACACAGCGTCACATTACATCAACCAGTCATATACTGTACTCATTCAACTATTGTTTGAAGCTTAAAAACAACCCACTGAACCTATTTCACAGCTAAATTAAGCTAAATGGGTCCCTCATGCAGCTGAACTTTCATTGACGACAGTTTGAAAACATGCACTGGTTTAAAGAAGGCAGCACGGTCGATTAGTGGTTAGCACATCTGGCTTACAGTCCAGAAGTCCGGGTTCGAACCTCAGTACAGGTCCTCACGTGTGGAGCAAGGTTATTTTAGTTAACTAAAACTAACGAAAAAACTAAAACAAAAATTCTAAAAACTATTTCGTTAACGAAATAAAATAAAAACGAAAATGCTTTCTAAAAAACAAAAACTAACTGAAACTACATTTTATGTTTCAAAATTAACTTAAACTAACTATAATTATAGCAAAAATGTCCTTTGTTTTAGTCTTTGGCAATCAATTTAATGCATGAGCCTTTGGGGATGATTTATTTTTATATTAACCGGAAAAAGGACATTTGAAAGTGTGTCACACAAAAGTGACGTCATCTAGCAGCAGCCAATGGAAAAGCACCATCAGATGACGTTGCTCCCATGGTGTTTTTTTAAATATTGTGCACAAGTAATACGCACTTTGAAAAAAAAAAACTAAAACTAATACTGAAACTAATAAAACTAAAACCAAGCATTTATAAAATAACTAAAACTAATAAAACTAACAGAACCACCCCGAAAACTAATTAAAACTAACACAAAAAAAACAACTAAACTTTAAACAAAATAAAAACAAACTAAAATGAACAATTCCCAAACTATAATAACACTGGTGTGGAGTTAGCATGTTTTCCCCTTGCACACATGAGTTTTCTTCAGGTTTCTTCCAAAAACATGCATGTTAGTATGATAGTTATCAAAATGCTGCTTTCATCACAGGATTTTTCCCAACAAAAATTCTGATTGTGGATACCAAGCAAGTGTCGGGGAGGGGTCGGTGGGCCGTGGTCCTCAAACAGCAAAGGAGGGTTGCCAGGAGGAAGAGAAATACCAGTATGTACAATTCCACACGCCAGAATAGTTTTGCATGTCTTCTCAGCTGGTACAGCAGTCTGCTTCCTGACCCATCACAGCTTGTCTTTCTTTCAAATTAGCTGTCGTTGTTGAGGTGAATTTTATGTACATGTGGTACTTGGTATCAGCATCGGCGACTGCTCAAGACTTGAAAACTTGAGTACTCGCAGTGGTATCCGTCTGAAGCATTCCCACATAAGTTATTGTGATTTTTATTCTCCACATTTTTTTGCTGTGTAACAACTCCAACATAATACTTCTGATTTACACCGTTCAAATACGCCTCCCGGGGTACATATCGTCAGATTTCCCATTTCTTAGAGTATTTGCACAATTTAACGTTAAACATCCACTTTTCCCCATTCATTTTCAATGGGACAGACATTGAAATTTTTCAAGTCCCACTTTCCACGGCCACTTCCGGGTTAGAATCCCACCTTCGACTACATTGCAAATATATCCATACCATTATGCTAAGTGATATACATGTATACCAACTGACTACCATATCAAGAAATGCATTATAATTTCACTGAAATGTCACTCCCAGCCATTTTCACAAAAAAAAATCCCCTTCAATCCTGGCTGTTTTATTTGATTTTGACAGATTTTGCAAGGCCCACAGAATATTGTGATCTATTGCTACATGAAACCTAACAAAAGAAAGAAAGTCTATCTGTTTCCGTTTTGCAGCAATTAGCATTAGAATAGAGCTAGGTTTTGTCATTATTCACAAATCTATTTAGAATTCTGAGCAATTAGGGTTTTTTTCAACATGGTCCTGGTTCATTTCCTATGCTCTGCTGCCACCTGCTGGCAGTTTGTGTAATAACTACCATTTCTTCAACCGTTTTTTTTTTTTTTTTTGCAGGCTGCATCAAAGCCTTCTGTATGCTCGAGCATTAAAAAGAAAACATTAAAAAACGTATAAATATGTCTTTGGGACTCAAAATTTCAGCCAAGGCCACCTTGACAGAGGTCACAATGCAGACTACAATCATTACGACAATTATATACTATTGTTGTTTTGTCTGCAGCAAGATTTGAACCATGACCCTCTTATCACAAATCCATATAGAATGCTGGATATATATATATATATAACCTGCTTCACTAATGAGATAACACTTGGACCTGGCATATTGCACTTAAATAAAATGCTCTTATTTGATTTTCTTCTCTTCCCTCAGATTCGCTCCGAGCAGGACAAAGATGTTGGCATCCGCTACAGCATCACTGGGGCAGGTGCTAATCAGCCGCCCAGTGGTATTTACAACATTGACCCCATCAGTGGCAACAAGTTTGTCACTCAACCCTTGGACGGAGAGGAGAGAGCCTCCTTCCATGTGTCCATGCTTTTTTTTTTTAATGGGTCACATACTTTACACAGGAAGTTGTGTACGCATCTTTCTGGCTCCGTTTTGCATCATTGATAAGTGAGACCACTGAAATGTAGCACAGCTGAGGCACAAGAACAATGAGAGACAATGAGGATATGCTTGTGTAAACTTAAACATTTTTTTTGCAGTAATATTGTTTACTTGGCAATGCATTTTTTGAACTTGGCTAAACTCTTTTAAACTCCGCACATCTGTGCATCTGGATCATTTCAGGGCACTGTGACAATGGTGTAAGCCTCTCCCACTGCAACTCTGAGTGTGCTGTCTCAAGGTTTATAAACAATGTTACACAATTTCCATGCACTCATGATGACTCAAAATCAAACAAACATGATTTATGTTGTTGCTGACATACCCAAAAAAGATCAATCGATGGATGGAACCGATTAATTGCACATCTAATCATTTCAACGGGGAAACAATTATTTGAGATGCAGGTGTTGTGAGATACAAGTGTGGTCACGGAATGAATTTAACTTATATCTCAGGGTATCACTGTATATGGAAAAAGCCTTATTCTGAAAGTGTAGAAGTAGCAAGTACAAAAAAAAGTACAGACACAATGATTTAAAAACAAATATGTACATTTGCAAATTGTCACTGCTATGTGAAAAACACTTATGACCGTTTTTTTTAATTTTTTTTAATTTTTGGGATGTCTGCATTAAGTTTCCCCAAAACATAAAAATGTAAAAATAAATAAAGACCAAAATGGACTTGTTTTTCACATAGCAGCGACAAAATACAATGGTAACCAATGAACTTGGGAAGGAAAAATAAAATTTCTGCTCCAATTTAGTGAAAGATTTTGTATGATTCATCACTACATTTCAATAACAACAAATGGTCATTTAGCAAGTGGACCCAAAACTAGCATATTAAGTCTCAGGGTTACCTCTGGACTGAAATAAATCCCACATGTGCACCTCTGACAGGAGCACGACCTTATTAACCCTAAACAAGCTCGACTCTGGACCTTGCTAATGACCCCATCCACCACCCCCACCTTCACTTGTCTGGTCCTCACACAAACAAACACTGCACATTATTGGGCATGCACACACACAAACAACCCATAGAGGCAGTGCGTGTGATAATTAGGAGAGGGTCAAATAACAGATGGCAGCCAGAGGATTAGTGCAAGAGTCAACTTTTAGTTAGGCACCCCTTCTTCACTCAATCACAAGCTTGTAAGGAAAATATGTGGATTTTCTATATGGTGTAATTTAAATTTCACTCATTTCAAATAAGATAAAGTACTATCCGATTCACACCCATGAAGGGAAAGGGTCTCTAGATTGTAGGTTACTATGTAGCTGAAACTCCAAAGTACACAAAACAAAGATCCACATCTATTGCTCCCCCTTTGTATTTGTTTGCACAGCATTAGCGCGTTGCTGCCACGCGCCATTAAAATCTCAACTCCAGTGGGAAATTTAACAAAACTGGAGATGACATGGAACTGTGACACAGAGCAGACTAAAAATAAACAAAGTCATCAGTATAAAAGCTTGAGTGATCAATGTCTGCACACAGTCACGGCCAGACTACAAGACAGATGAATTCAATTAAGCAAGATTAGGTCATCGCTTGAATTTATAACGAAATTCTCTTCAATGGGAGCTGATTTGACAGACGTTCCATTAAATCATATTGTGAAATAATGGTTGGGGATGACAACTAAGCAACAATGTACTAGATCAACAACCCCTGCTGAGTTGTTATGGCAGTGAAGAAATGTCATTTCAGCAATCACATCGAAGGAACAGTCATGTCAGAAGAACACAAACAATACTCAACAAGAGTGTGAGTGTGCGGGCACTGAACGCTGCTTTGCTCATGCTCCAGTAGCTTTACCAAATCCAGCGAGAATCCTTCTGTGGATCTGTGCAAGCTACCAAAAAGACTTGAGAAGTCATAAGCAATATCATGATGTCCTTTCTGGAAAGGAATTTCCAGTTCAGTGCCTACAAATGTCTTGGGATAAGATGTCTACATGGGCATGGAATAAGACAAAAGTACAGTACAACCCTTGCCCTCCTATTCATCTTTAAGTCACTTTTTCTGCTGCAGCTCACATGCAAACTTGCAATTGGCAATGCATGTAGTGAAGCAAAAATGAATGACTTGTGCGAATGTGAGTTAGCGTGTGAGCCAGTATTGTTCACAACGCCAGCTGGACCTCTCCTGATTCTTGTTAAATATTGTTCATCAGAAAAAGGGATTCCAGTCATTTTTAAGCTGGAAACCATCCATGGAAATTCATTAGAATATAGTATAATGAAATTCATAAGAACTATGACGACTCAACTGGAAATGTGTGTGAGTTGGAGATCGAGCAACACACCAATGTCTATATACAGTATGTGTGCAAGTCTAATATAAAACAAAGAGAAAAAAAAAACTACTCATAGGATCGATGTTAGCATATATCTAGACCAGGGTGGTAATAGTTTATTTTCATTATGTTCCGTTTCGTTACCGTAGTTCCACTTAACTTCTTGAGCAACCAAACAACCAGACTTTTTCATCTGAGGGCCACAAACATTGTTTATATATTACAGTTACTTTGGATATTGCATAAAATATAAAATATAAAAATAAAATATATAAAAATATTGCATTGTAAAATGTGATGAGGCAAATAGTTAATGATTTTTTTCAAAATATTGGGATGGCCCAGCCCTTTATCCAATTAGAACATCACCACCCTGCATTAAACAGCAGCCAAATTCCCTCTTTATACTGAAAATAAAAAATAAAATAAAAAAGTACAATTAATGCTGCGGCTGTTTTGAAAGCACTATATAAATAAAGATGACTCGACTTGACTTGAATTAATTAATGTGATAGGTTCACAATTCGGGCATTGACACAGAGCAAAATGCACAAGAAACCATTTTTGCTTCAATACATGAATGATCAATTATGCACCACAGTGTTATGATGATAAATGTTACCATTTTACATGTATATAGCTAAATTGTATATTTTATATATAGGAAAGCTCTACAGACAATGAAAATAAATAGATTATTAGTTGTGGTAGTCTCAATCAACTGTACAAATGTAGTTTTTAGTATATGCTGTGGGATGCTGAAAAATGGATGGTGATTTAAAAAAAAAAAAGCTCATGTATGAAAGTATAGTTAGTTTTAGTTAGTTTTGTGACCATAAAATGTAGTTTCAGTTTACTATCTTTAAAAAAGAAAAAGAAAAAAAGAAAAAGCACTATGGTGCTTTGGTGGGGACTAGATACTGGATTTATTTTTTTTTACTTCATGTCAAAATATAGTGGCAAGGAAATCTAAGTGTATGTTACTGTGTCTTCTAATAATTCTAATAATTGTTATAAAGGCCTACCTTTCAACACAACAATTACCATTTGAAGGAATAGACACAGTGATGTATGGAGATCAATATTTTCCACAGGCTTGGTAATTAAATATCACAATGCAGAGAACAAGAAGGTCAAAGTGTCACGTTCAAGTAGACACGGGATGCAATGTCAATCACGTGCACTCGTGTAGGATATCAACTGAATCTTGGCTACATCTTGTATTGCGGCCATTATTGAACAACAGGCTGGATATGAAGTGAGGCACGCTTTATGGTTCAGGTGTCAAGCTGTTAAATATTGTAGCTTTCGAGCCTGCTGGGGCCATTCTTTCTCTGTTACCAGCCACGGGTAAGCACGTGTGGTAGCACACTCACAAACACGCACACACGTCCATATGGCTTTGCGTGGGCACCTGCTTCTAATGAGTTAAAACAATGAATCTTTTGCATCTAACACCTGTTGCCGCTCTCTCACCACACACACACACAATACAGTACATATGCCACCTGTGTGCATCCCTCATATAGACGCCATGTCAACAATGGCCCCTTATTTACATGACAACCCATTTAGCCTCAGTTGGCAATCACAGACAAGAGAATCAACTTGATTGGCTGATTTCATGAAACACGTGTGCCATCATTTCCCTGAACTACAGCAGATGCGGATCAAGCATGGTCTTAAAAGTGATCTAAGAAAATGAAAAAGCCCTTAAAACACATTCGAAGACAACCAGATGGCGCTTTAAAATATGCAAGCTCAAAACCAGGCAGGCAGTGTGGGATCCTGTTCCCACATGACAGGAGATAAGACTTTCCGTACTCTGCTCGGTTATGCACTCTGCCTGCCTCCTGTTTCATCAACAGAGCTGCAGGCAAACAATTTACATTTCACTCAGTGTGCCGGCACAGCGCTCATTATATATCATTTAGTATGTGCTCGGCGAGGACATTAAAACGGGACCATAATGAGGAAGAAGGGGTTTGGTTTGAGCAGATGAATAAATAAAGTCATTGATAAATGAAAGGGCAGGCTGGGAATAATTTCGGCAGAGCCCAATGAGAAACAAATTACACCCCAAACCACTTGTAAATATTGGAGTCTTTGATCTTCACACCAAATGAGTGATTCTCTTTGTTGGGGGATGATGAGTATGGTTAAAGTCCTTAACAAAGGGCATTGGACTTGGAATAATAATAGAATACTGAGATACATATTGCCGGTTGCTACAAATGGCTTCTAATCGCTCTAGTGGCCAAATGGGGCTCGATTAGAGCAAATAATGATGTTGACACATCAATGGTCTTATTAATGTATTAAGGTAAATTCCACTGATTGTCACACCCAACTAAGTGGGGGTGAAATTTGTTCTCTGCATTTGACCATCCCCTGAGGTAGCGGTGAGCAGCAATGATTGCACTCGGGAATCACATGGTGATCTAATCCCCCAATTCCAACCCTTTATACTGAGTGTCAAGCAGGGAGGTAATGGGTCCCATTTGTATAGTCTTTGGTATGACCCGGCCGGGGATTGAACCCACAACCTCCCAGTCTCAGAGTAGACACTCTACCACAAGGCCACTGAGTTGGTATTAGGGAGCCTACAGTATATGTGTTGCATATGTGATCCTTTGCAGAATATATGGCAGCCAATATCTCAGCTGTCTTTAGGCAACGAAAAACCGGTTTGACATAAATTTGATAGGGGGGAAATCAAATCATCATAATAATCGTTATCATCACACAAATCAACCAATTAAAGACAGTATTCTAATCTATAATTACAAATTGAATTTATATTATTTATATATTTATGCTCAATGTGTAGTGACAGATATACAGCAAATGACTAAAATATTATATATATAATTATTTTTTTAATAAAGCTGTTAAATGATGTTTTCAATCCCATTGGTCTTGTACATATTGATGTTCTGCTACTGTCATACTCCTTATACTGTATATAAGAGTAAATAGGATAGATAGTAGGTGCCAATAGTGAAAAGGGTGCCAAAAGAGGGAAAACTTACCCAAATCAGCAGATTTGTTTAAAATAGTCCAAATTATGAGATGGAGAGTGCATTCTTAAATAATTAGTCAAGGGGTGGCCTTTCTTCCTGGAATTATTATTTTACACTCTCTCTTCTTTCAGTTCACAAGAAATTATTAAGTATCATAATACTGACACCAAAGAGCGTAAAGTGACAAAAACAGTGGTCAAACTTGTGAGACCTTCACATTAAATAAATCATAAAAGGATTAACTGTTGTGATGACTACTTGTACGGCCTGTCTGGTACTTATGGAACTAGCACACAGGCTCGTCTGTGCTCTGGTTGTTCTGATAGGAATTGTGTGGTGTGGGAAAACCCCAGGACAGAGGATTAAAATGGAGATCGGGGATTTGCTGGTTTAAAAGTGACCTCTGACTTAAACATACAGCAGCCTTTTAATTCTCATTCAGTTCTCCCACACGGGAGTCGGCAGCGCCTCAAATGTAAGTCAAATTCACTGTCACGGCCGAGCAAGATGATGAGGCTTTGCATACAAATGCGGTGTGACCTCAACTAATCTTTGACTCAATGCTTGAATTTAATAATCAATGCTTTGCAATTACGGTGGCTGACTGGTTAGCACGTCCGCCTCCCAGTGCAGAGGACGTGAGATCGAGTCCGGGCTTCGGCCTTCCTGGGTGGAGTTTGCATGTTCTCCCCGTGCTTGCGTGGGTTTTCACCGGGTACTCCGGTTTCCTCCCACATTCCAAAAACATGCATGGCAGGTTAATTGAACACTCCAAATTGTCCCTAGGTGTGAATGTGAGTGTGGTTGTTCGTCTCTGTGTGCCCTGCGATTGGCTGGCAACCAGTTCAGGGTGTACCCCGCCTACTGCCCGAAGCCAGCTGGGATAGGCTCCAGCACCCCCGCAACCCTTGTGAGGAAAAAGCGGCCAAGAAAATGGATGGATGGATGGATGCTTTGCAATTAAATTGACTTGCCCTAGGTGATTGGATTATGAATAACAAATAAGTTCCGTTTGATCATAAAGTTTTGACAGTACCGTTTTCTTAGCAGAATGTCAAACTGACTACAAGGTCTGGTAATTTTATTTAAATCTGTGGGCCAGCTATAATTTTTAAATTTAACTAAGATTGTGAATATTTTCATTCATCCAGGTCATTTCCTTCTCAGATCATTGAATCAATCTCAGATGGACTGTTTTAGTTGTCTCACTGAGCGGTGAATGTGTGCGAGTGTTGGCGCACGCAAAACATTTTTTTCCCGTCAGGGTTTGTTAAAGGTTGCAAAAGGTTGCAAAGACATTTGCCACACAGTTTTTATGGTTACAGTTTTTCTTATAAATTTCTTATAAATTTTGAATATGTTCCAAATCTGATTGACTAAATATAGCATTTTGTTTAAATAAGCATTTATTTCATCTCTACATTCAGCAGTAAGTTAATTGATTGTTTCATAATTGTGTAGACTTCATTTTGAAGTTTAACATTCCCAGCACTTAATTTTAGGGATCATAGTTCCATTCATTGTACTGTAATTAATGCTATTGTGACTAAAACCGTGAAACCAATTTCTGCACACTTTCATTTAGACTCCCACCATGCACTACTTTTTCTCAATTTTTTGTGAGAATCTCAATTTATAAGAAAGTGGCGATGCCTGTTTTCGTTTTCTTCTTCCTGTCGCTCAGCACCCTTTTTGTAGATCACTTGAATGAAACACTACCTGTTCAGGTTGGCATTTAAGGCCCACTTTCTCATCTCATCAATAAAATCAGGGTTTTTTTTAAAGCCTTTTTGCACACAAACACACAAGCACACTAGTTGAAGAGATGCACAACGTCATCACAGTTTATTCAGCCAACGACATTCAGGTTTGACTCATCTAGAACTGTGAAGAGAACCAAGGCGACACTTCGCCTACACTCCAGACGATAAATTATGAAGTGTCAGACTGAGAGAAGGAGAGATAGGCAGGTAAAACATGACCACACTCCAATCAATACAGAAATATTTGCCTTGTCTTTGTTTTTAATGGTCTTATATCTAATTGAGGTTCAGTATTAGACTCTATTATTTTTGGTCAATATGCTGATCAACTATAAACACACTATTTGAATCAATAAGACAATCAAATTCTTTAACACAATTGCTTCAATCACAACATTGGGTAAATGAGTTTGTGCTTCCGGTGGGACTTGCGGTCTTTAAAGGTAAAACGACGCACGATTGATTTGATTTGAGAGAAAGAAAGAGAGAGAGAGAGAGAGAGAGAGAGAGAGAGAGAGAGAGAGAGAGAGAGAGAGAGACCTGTCTCATCAGTTAACAATTAACTTCTGAATTTGACACGCTTTTCATATATTATGATGTGTGTGTCATTGGTGCTATAGCAAATTCAATTTTATCTAACAGTTTATGGGATTAATTTGTACTTAGGGCCAAAATCACAATCACTGCAAAAAGTCTAAGCTGTAGAGCACCTTCCCCCCCAGTGTAGACTTTCTACCCATCTGTTCAGCTATATTGGAGGACGGAGAATACTTTTGTTGATGCTCAGTAAAGAGTACACGAGATAAACAAGTTGTTTAAAAAGACATATTGCTCGATTTTGTGATAGGATCAGTGATCAGACCCAAAAATGCTGATCGGGTAAAGCCTACGCCAGCCAATACCACCTATACCGTGCATCAGATTAAACATCCACTGATGGATTTCATTTAGCACCAGAAGTATTGCTTTTTCCTGATATTTTAAATCAGAGGCGCTCAAGTTCGGTCCTCGAGAGCCCTTATCCAGCCTGTTTTCCATTTTTCCTCCTGCAGCACAGCTGTATCTAATGATCAGCTAATCAGCAAGCTTTGCAGAAGCCTGATAGCGATCCTGATCGTGAATCAGGTGTGTTAGTGGAAAGAAACATGGAAAACAGCTCTCGAGGACCGAACTTGAGCACCCCTGTTTTAAGTAATGCCAGTCATCAGCAAATCCCGATTGCAGAAATTACAGCTTGCCACAAAGCAGTCAGAAAGACAAATACTGTACGACACAACCTCTATTCAACATTTAACAGTTCAACCTTCCATAAGGAATTTAATGAGTTTAAATTGCTGTTCAGTCTACACACGCTAATCATTAGAGTTCCTTCAAATCGGCATGCACAACACAAGGGAGGGGGCGGAGATAATCAGGAGATCTTCTGAAGTGGTGTACCACTTGGGCCTCAATGCACTGCCATCTTTACACACAAACAGGATGAGGGAGGTGTGGAATGGATGCATGCAGGAGAAGTGATGGGGTGGTTTACACCAAGTAAGGAAAATATACTGTAGTTTCCCACAAAGAATAATGTGATGAATTGTCAATCATATCAAAGTTTATTTTAAAACCTTTCACTTACTGGCAAAAAAGGGGGAAAAAAGAATTATTCACTATTGATTACAACAGAATCTCATATCAAATAGACACAAGAGATTCTATTTTATTTTTGCTTCTCATATTTTTAAATCCATCTAAAGATGATAACATTAATGATATGGAAACAGACTTTAGCTATTTTCTGAGTGGAGATGACCAATAAAGTGATTAATAGTGAAATCAACCTCACAAGTTTCCCCTGGTGCATGGTTGTTGACATCAATAAATCCCAAGCTTACTGGCTCATCCTGCAAAATTAGAGCATCCAACGGGAGAAACTGTGACGATAAAGTAATAAATGTAATTAATGTGACTGAAAGCTTATGCACCTGGTGGGAGAGCTCTCACAACAAAATCTGAATCAAAATGAAGGCAAGCAGGTGTTCAAACAAAGTCAAATCTCTGACGAAGCAGTGATAAATGGTCTTCACTCCCTTCTGTGTAAAACATGTGCCTGTATTCAAGACGGAAACTAAACACTAAATTATTATACAGCTGTAAAACGGCAAGGCAATCTACCAAACAGTGTGCACAGGCATTCGGGGAGGAAACAGCACGGATGACTTTCTGAATGGGCTCTCTTTACTGTGTTGGAATTGAAGTGCTACCTTGCTTTTCAAATGTCAGCAATGAGGCTGCATCTCTTTATTCTCAATGACAGGTCAAAGGCAATTTATCCCGCTAAGCCTTCATAAAGGCGTGGTTGAGCACCAGGACAACATCTGACTGAATCAGCTTTGAAAGTTAAGAGGCAATTACAGAGGTTTGCTTATAAGCAAGTGCCAACCATCGTTTTTCTGTGTATTGTCAAAACAAAGGAAGTCATCTTTTACTGTATAGTTATTTTCATTTGTAAATGTTATTATTATTATATTACAATGTTACACTTTTCATCGTCATTCATTTTACGGATACCTTGCATCTAGGGATTTCAGTTTAAGTCACTTTTGTGATTTAAAATGGGCGAAATTAGCAACTGATTATTTGTAAATAAATCATATAATAGAATGGGATAACCGCTCACTGATTGTTCTTCAACCTTATTTTCAAAGCCAGTGTTGTATTGAGAAGAATGAGGGGGCGCAAACCATTAGTTATCGCTCAACAAACCACTTATAAGGGTTGACATCAGCGTGGACTTAGGATACAAATATTATATGAGTTATTTATTTTTTGCATACAGTACTATGCGGAAAACCCCATCTTCAAAAATATGCCGACTACTGCTAATCTAAATGCATGAGCACCTGTTAGAGATGACCTTGATAGGGGGTGGCTAAAAATGCTGGAGATGTGGGACAAAGTGACTGGAATTAATGCAGGAGCTTCCAGAGGGCATTAGAGATCTTTACACAGCTGTCTGATACAATAAAGATCAAGTGTGTGAAGGGAAATATGGTGAGGTTAACAGATTCACTTTGTAGATAAAGCAGCTTTCTGAGCTGAAATGCAACACACATCATGTGCTGTATCCATGAATACATTCATGTAAATGTTTCTCTCAACAGACATGCCATTAGATTTGTTGGCAAACACTTGCAAGACTTACTCAAGTTTCAGATTTTGCATCTCAGTATACTTTTGCCATCACATCCAAATGCCTTTTATGTGCCTTGTGTGAACCAGGTTGTATTACTTTAAGTGGCAATTTAACTTCAGGTTGCATTTGTTAGACAACTTTGCCTCCTGCTGGTCACATAAGGCAGACAGCTGGGTGAAATCCAGTGATGAGCCATCCTTTATTGCTACACCGGATTTATGTAAGGTTTTAATTATACAGAATTCTAGTATTAGGCGGCATGTAATAATTAATTCATCTATTCATTTTCTGTACTGTTTATACTGATTAGGGTCACGGTTGAGGTAGAACCTATGGCAGTTGACTTTGGGCAAGTGGCCTAGACTGGTTCCCAGCCAATCACAGGGCACATACATATACCCAATCAACCATACACACTCAAATTAATCCCTTTTGATAACCCAAGCCAAACCTAACCTGAGAGGCAAATGTGCTTGACTCGGCCAAATAGTAATATAATGGTTAAATAATTTCCCATTTGGACTATAGGCAGAGATGGATTTCTTTTGTAGACAAAAGAGGCAAAAAAATAATTTCAAACACATAATAATTTCAGCAACAAATGTAACACAGATAGCATGCGCATCTTGTCCAAGCAACAATAGAAAATTACTAATGACACTGAAAGTAACCAAAGCAATTACAAGCACACAGAAGTGTAGCAACACGACACTTTGTAGGGGTTTCCTGTTACAAGTTGAGCCTACCTGGGAGATAAGATGACACTGCCCTTTGTTGTGTAATGCAACACAGTGCTGTGTAACAAGCTGACACCATTGTTGTGGCGAGCACATTGTCACATTCAATCAACTCACACACACACATTCTAAGTTGTGTATGGAATATTTCCTTTACTTTAAATCTCAAACCTAAACGTGATCATCTTTGAAAATATTACAGTTTATGATAATATTTAATTGAATCTCCTTAAAAATGTTCTGATAAAAAATTAATACTTTGAGTTGGTATCAAAACTGGAGATTGGACTACCACATAATATCTTATGCCCAAAAGTCTTGTTGCTAGGGGGTGTCAAAATTAGTGCGTTCATTTTGAGTTAATTTAAAGTTCCTTTAATGCCACAAATGTATTTAATGTGCAATTAATGACCGCCATTTACTTAGAAAGCCTGTACTGTGGGAATTCCAGTCGCAACGCAGCAGTCACATCCACGTCAAAATTTAGCAGTAATAAATGTAATAATAATGCATATATTTGTGGAGACTGGGGTTAATTTGTATTTTAATTTTATGTGCAGAATTTCACAAGTTACTTCATATTAAAGATTAGATAGCTCTTAATATGAAAAGAAAAATGCAATGTCTTGCAAATTCAAATCTGCCATCTAGTGGCAGGAAAATTATCTCAACACATCAATATTACACTAGTTTTTTTTACAGTAAAATACATATTTTTAATTTGAACTCAATTTGATGAATTATTATGAAATTGCTGTATCAATGACTAAAAGATGCAGCCATATTTCTATTAGTTTAACATTTGTTTCCACTTTAACAATAAGAGTATGAAAACTTAGGAAAAAATATTCCATTGTACATTTTATTGTACATTAAAAACAAATATACAATTTGTGATTAATTGTGAGTTAACGATTGAAATAGCTTGACATCCCTAATTGTTACACATCAGAGGTTGTGTCAGGGCCCCCTTTCCTTCGCTCAAATCTTAACGTCCACATACAAAGTGAGAAAATTATCTGTGCAAATTTCTCCATCACGTTACAGTATGTGCTTTGGAATTCCAATACTTGGAGTGGGAATTCATTGGAATTCAGCCAAGACAGACCTTGTTTCCATGACAGCAATGCATCATGCTATCAGAGTACAAAATAGTTTTCTCTCAATAATGTGCAGACACAATGTAGAGTTAGAGAATTACATGGAAGAAAGGGGGGAAGTGAACATGAAGAATAATTAAAACCAAAAAAAAACAATGATGTGGGCAGGAAGGGGTAATGGGAAACTAAGAGAGATTCATTCCAACACTGACCCAAAGGTCAAAGTAAGATTCTTCACGGCTCCCATGTTTGTTTTACCTGAGAACACCAGCCATACATCAATTGATTCCCGTCCAAATCACTTCAAAACGCCCATTTTCACAACACATCTCCTCTAAATGACAAAGCACACCATTTACACAACAAAACACCCAGTTTAAAAAGTCGTTTTTCTCCTGACCTATAGATGTGCTGCCATGCGCTGCAGATGTGCTACAAGAGAAACCCTGGGAGAAGACAGCAGGGCGCGGAGTGTTTTTGTCCCATTACAGAAAGAAACTCGGCTTCAAGACGGCTGATCACCTCCTTGCCAACAGACACACAGCGTTAGCAATAAATCTGCTAAGTATCTATTGTGTGGCGCCGACCACCAGTGGCTTCTTGTGTCTCCTCGGCCACCGCCCCCACTCCTCTAACTGAGTCTCCTTTTTCTGCGGCCAGATAGCCCAAACCCATTCATATGTCTTGGCGCCCTGACAGGTTTATTTGCCAGGCCATCTTGTTAACACAATGACTAGCAGGCCGGGCTGTGTTATGTAGATGGCGCTGGGTTACCGAGGGGACAGACATCAGGAAGCCATTCAGGGTTGGGTTAAAGCTCAACCTCAAACCTCCATGTGCTACTGCAGCTACCTCTGCTACCTTCTTTTCAGCAGTTTCCCTTTCAGCTGTTACATACAGGGACAGTCTTTGTCCATGGTCAGTCAATCCTGAAGTAAACCGCCACTTTTTAATGAACATTTGACATTATGCTGGGTGGAGGAAATGAAGGATGCAAACGGCAATATCCCACTGCTTAAACCCTCTTTTATAGTCTGATTCACGTCTGAATCTACAAGTCAAGCGTAATCTTTTAGTTCTCTAAACCACAGAGCATTGCGAAGAAGAGCGCCCTATCACATTGCATATTTACCACAACACTTGTGGTAATAAACCTGGTAATGAGTCTCATTAGCTAAGCCAAGCATTAATAATGCAAAGGGTGTGTTGTTCAAGGAAAAGCTTCTCCTGTTCTAACGTGCCTCAAGCAGCCAAGTAAGCTTACGAAATTTCAACGACGCACAAGTTTTAGGTACGTGACTGACAACAACCTCCAACACAGGAATATGTTTTCTTTGCCTCTTTTCAAAGTTTTTTGTTGAGTTCACAAAATGATCTCATGCTGAAAAAACTAAAAATGCACACTAATGCTTCTTTCTACCATCTTTTAAATAGGTTTTAAAGGCATGCAGTATACATATTGTCGCTGTCCTGTGAAAAACATGTCCATTTTTGTCTTTTATTTTATTTAATTTTTTTTACATTTTTACGTATATGGGATGAAAATGAATGCAGACGTCCCAAAAAACGCACACAAAAAAATAAATGAAAAATGGGCATAAGTGTTTTGTTGGATACATTAGTAGTGACGTGACAGTCAACGTGCACTTTCCCGGACTTTGTCAACCGTTAAACATATTTTGCCATTGTTGTTTTGGATGTGACATTATGCCTGACTGAAAATAACACAGACTATTTCTCTTACTAGAGATTAGAGAGAAATAATAACAGTGCAGAGATTTTAAACAAATCATCCTGCAGACACGTTTCCAAAGGTTTGTTTGTATGTTTGTGTATACGGCCTAGTGGTAGAGTGTCTACCCTGAGACTGGGAGGTTGTGGGTTCAATCCCAGGCCGGGTCATACCAAAGACTATAAAAATTTGACCCTTTTGCCTCCCTGCTTGACCCTCAGCATTAAGGGTTAGAATTGGGGGGTTAGATCACCAAATGATTCCCGAACGTGGCTCCTGCTGCTGCTCACCGCTCCCTCAGGGGATGGCTCAAATGCGGAGAACAAATTTCGCCCCACTTAGATGGGTGTGACAATCAGTGGTACTTCATTTTCGAGCACATAAATGCCAGTTGTTGTTTTTTATTCAAATCAGGGGTCTGTAAACAATCCCTTATGCTGAGTGCAGACTATAGAATAGATACAATTTAAAGGGATACTTCACTAATTGAGCCAATTTCAGCAGTAAAAAGTTGTTATTTTGTCCAGAATTAATGTGATACTGTAACTTCATTATTTTTCATGTACAACTAATACCGATAAAAACAATTTTTTCCACTTGCTGTTGATTGAAGATGACATCACCTGTGCTGAGGAAGTAAGTAATGCAATCATGGCTCAGTTTGCTGACCAAACCCAGAAAACAGGTGAGCCGTGATTGGTCGTTACCTACTTCCTCAGCACAGATCATGTCATCTTCAGTCGACAGCAAGTGGAGAATGTGTTTTTAAAGGTATTGAATGTACATGAAAAAAAATGAAGACATCACATTAATTACAGAGAAACTATTAACTTTTTACTGTTGAAAAGCCTGTTTGTCAGATATCATGATGAATTTTAGTTGTTTTCTTTTTTTTTTGTTTCTTACACACCACTAATCGCAGACACCGTATTATGATTTTATGTTTGGTAAGTTGCCAGAGCATTCTGACTCTATCATAACATTCTTCCCACTGTGCATGATCTGGCTACGGTCAACAGACATACTAAACTATAATAAAGGAAACTCCTGCCGTGCGGAATGAGACCTTGCAGATGCCAACCGCTTGATTCAGCAGTAACATTCTTTTAGCAAGCAGGAAGCAGTTGTTTCAGATTCTACAAACACAGGAATGTCGGGACGAAAACTCCTATTTCAGTAAATATAACATCTTAACACACATTGTCTTGGGGAAAATGTTTACGTAGGCCTGGGTGATTTTAAACAAGCAATAGAGGACTCACTACTGTGTTGACTCTGAATGGAAATTGCCTCAACACACATGGTCAACTAGCCATAAAAGACAAGCCTGACCTTTTGCTCTCCCTAGAAGCCAATGCAGTTGAAACACAGTGAGAGGATAAAACATTGCCTGAGTGTTTTATCCAAGGTGTGTTGTTAAAAGTATGATCAGTGAGCTCAGAGACAAACTAATTGACGGCCTGTAGACGTTCTCCTAGTACAGTTAAAGGGATACTTGATTAATTTAACCATTTTCAGCAGTAAAAAGTTAATATTTTGTTTATAATTAATTTGATAGCTTCATTATTTTTCATGTACAATTAATGCCTTAAGAATTTTTTTTGCTACTTGCTGTCGACTTAAAATGACATCGAGCATGCTCAGGAAACAAGTCCTGGCCAATCACGGCTCATCTATTTTCTGGGTTTGGTCATGTGACGTTAGTAAACTGAGCCATGATTAGTCGTTACCCGTTTCCTGAGCACGTGTGACATCATAAGTCAACAGGAAGTGGCAAAACGGCCGCCTTTTGTTGTTGATAAAAACTGCTGGATTTTGATGCGTAACTCATATTCCTCTAACGCAATATTAACCACAATACTGTATTTAGACTAGAGGGGCTGCATAGAACATATTATTGTCAAGAATTGTTTTTCTTCCCCTTTAAAACACCCTTGCCTTTGAAAATAACAGGTGATTTCTCTCAGTCAAGAAGTGCCACTACAACATATAGTTCCTTGGCACCAATGTACTACTTTCCAAAGCAGGGCTTTGACACCATCTTGAGGCATCTCGGGGAATTTCAGTAAGAGCACAAAAATGCACATAGGTGAGTTTTTCAGTTGGGATAGGTTCCACATAAAAGATGTGAAAAGGTGAGGGATTATCGTAGTGTGAAAAGTAACTTAAGAAGTGTGTAGTATATGTCTGTGTGTGTATTGGAACAGTCCAACCAACCCTATTTCATTCAGATTTGTCAGCTGACCATAGAGACTAACAACATGAACAACAGTCCGTGTGCTGTCTCTGTCTCTCGTATATCTAACCTCTTTTGGGTCACATGAAGTCCATCACATTCCACAACACATAATTACGCCAGCACCTTGCAAAAAGACAGGAAAACAAGTTTATATTAGCTTGAAAGTGAGGTAGTAAATTCTTTGTGATGCAAGCAAGATTTTTGTCCTGGACAAAAACTTGTCGGAGCTGTAAAACAGACAGGCCGCCTTCAGAAGTCTCTGTCCACAGACAGCATTGATCCCTGTTTGCTGGAGGGGAAAGAAGTTTATTTTATTGTGAGCCAGCAAAGACCGGCAATTAAAAGGCAGCATTCCTGCGCCGGCTGTTGCTCCTACAACCGTTTACTTTACGCCAAAGGAGGGTGAATGATACTCAGCGTCTGATTCTTTTTGAACAACCCCATTGTTGCCATATTCAAGTTTTTGGTTGGCACCACCAAGCTGTTATTTGTTTAGTGGCATAAGGACAAAACAACAGCACAATAAACAGCCTTGCCGTATGCTTTCTTACGACTGATCCAGGCATAATCGCTAGCCGCCGCTTCCAGCCCCCTTTGTTGTTTAAACTCCAACACCAAGTTGGAATTCCTAACCAGCACATATTGTACACTGAGGTTTCATTTTTTTGCACAAAGTGTGCTTCAGATGACACTTGAACAGCTCACAACATCTCCTTCTTCCCACAACATAAGTGTCAGTATTCATGGCAGGTTATGGGAGTCAGCTGATTCTGATCAACCTCAGGACTAATGTGATGCTTTGCGTTTTGCATTGCTAGAGCAGAACTGCACATATTAGTCACACTTTCACACACTAACGTGAACCACCTGTGCTGCTTAGCAGGATCACGTTCTTTTTACAGTACACAATGCATAAGTAAATGCACGCTTTCTCAATTTTCCCTCCTGCAGCTATTCAGGGAAAACAATGCTCTTTTCTGAGTAATGTAACTAGCTAAATGTTTAAAGGCACCTGACAATAGTAGGGAACTAAATGAATACTCAGTGTTGTTCCTGCAGAAAAACAAACATTAGGAAGAACGTAGTCACACGACATGTATGACAACCCATACATTTATATGTTATGTGTCTTTTACAGTACAATATGGTATGGATGACCCACAGTATACAATGCAGTTCCAAATCAGAGCAAACATTTGGTAAATGAATATGACAGTGTCAAACATTTGTATCATCTTTAAAAATGGCAGAATTAACTTTAATTAGATCTGATGAATAGGAAATTCTTATTTTAACTTTGAAAGTTGAAAACTTATATTTCCTTGACCAGTGTCTGGACTGAATACAGAAATAATTTCTCATGCTGTCACTAAAAATTTGTATATCAAATGTGATGTTTTTCTGAAATTAGTCTTAATGAAGTGAAGTAATGCAGATTACCTCCATTCGTGCTGGGTGAAGCCCGGACACTGCTCTTTAGAAGTGCAGTAAGACAGTCCTCTCTGCGGCTTATCAGATGACTTTGGCTTGGAAAACACATAAAATGATCATTTGGATTTTAAAAAAGTGGTAGGCCTAACCCAAGTTCCAGTACAGAACAGATACTTTAACACTTAAAACAAACAGACAGATAGATAGATAGATAGATAGATAGATAGATAGATAGATAGATAGATAGATAGATAGATAGATAGATAGATAGATAGATAGATAGGTAGGTAGGTAGATAGATAGATAGATAGATAGATAGATAGATAGATAGATAGATAGATAGATAGATAGATAGATAGTTTGACAGCCCCATGAACTACCTTAAAATAAATCCCTCTCAGTTAATCCTGTTTAAGTATCAAATTTTACCTCTCATTGCTGGAAAATAGACGTGCTCTCACCGGAATTCTAAGCAGATGTAATATAAACAATTTGCATTTTGACCTGTGCCAGTAACAACAAACGTAACTCGATGCCACTACTATAGCAACGGGACACAAACGAATGCACCGAACAGCTAACGAATGCTTTACGAACGTGAGTGATTCATTGATTCTTATGAAAAGAGTTTTAGCAACAACAACAAAACTAGTTGTCAACATACCGGTCTGCGAGAATCTCTCTTCTTCAAGCTGCGACCAAACATGTCAGGCTGATTCCAGGAGGACAGTCGGGCAGACAAAAGGCGGATTGGAGAGTCGGGGTCCTTGTTCACTTACGACTTACGAAAAAAAAGAAAGAAAAAAAAGTTAAATTACTGTCAAGGGCAATTTTGGGATGTTCTGGGTCGCAGCTCCACCCTGTGGTGCAAACAGCCAATCACAAAAACAAACATTTCTAATAATAATAATCATCATCATTATTATTATTATTATTATTATTATTATTATTATTATTATTATTATTATTATTATTATTATTATTATTGGTGTGTCTGCAATGTTGATTTTAAAATGTTATTTTTCACATTAGTATTAAGAGCTATGTCAAAGTTTACTGTAGTATCAAATGTACAAATGTGGTGACATTAATTTGTAATGTATCTTTTTTCATGTTACCACTCTCATATTGCTTTCTCACAAAAAAGAGTTGACTTGTACTGAAGTAATAATGATCTTGTCTATTTACTCACAAACTAGGGTGAAATCTTGGCCGTTTTATTGAATGCGGAAGATGATGTACTCACAGAAATCCATGGCTTATTCTGTTGTATTAATGGAGACAGGTGATACACAAGTTCATTGTCCTTTCTGCCATCCATTGGAAGATAATTTAGTATTATAATGTTAATAATAATGTATATTCATAAATTAATCTAAATAAAACTCATAACTAAAATTGTGGAATTTTAACTTCCACGAAAAAAATATTACTGAAAATAATTCTTTAAATACAGATGCTTACCTTCCCCTTGTATCTCTTTTATTAGTCTTATTTTATGGAAAAGCCAAGTAACTGCTTTTCTCACAACAAATGGTGAAAAAAGGCAGATTTTTGTGTTATTGGCAGAGGATCAAAGGGGACTTCATGAACAGAAAGGAACAATGTCATGCATCGCCCCAAAAAATATTCATAAACCATATAATCTGATTGCTCTGATGGAATCCCTAATGCAGTTAACGACCTCAAAGGGCCAGATTTTCATGATATCTGAAGTGACAATTAATCCGGCAACAATTTAAATTAAGGTCCAGAAGCACAAATGGAGAAGGATTAGAATTAAATTATTTTGCTTTTCTTTTCAAATTTAAGTCTCACACTGTATATCTATCGTACTCTCACGAGATTACAAATGTTGTAGAATTTGTTTGTAATATGCACTAGATTATTAGGCCGCCAGTAGTAAAACAATTTGATGTACGTATGTACCACATAAACAAAAAAGATCATAAATTGGCAATCACTAGCATTGTTGTAGTGTGGTAGAGTAATAAGGATACTATTTTTAATTGGAGCCAGTAGGTCTAATACAGTTAGTTGTCACTCAATGAATTTTATTTGAGGGAAACAACATGTTTGGCGGTTGTTCGTCTCTGTCCATCCGCTTTTCCTCACAAGGGTCGCGGGGGTGCTGGAGCCTATCCCAGCTGGCTTCGGGCAGTAGGCGGGGTACACCCTGAACTGGTTGCCAGCCAATCGCAGGGCACACAAAGAGGAACAACCACACTCACATTCACACCTAGGGACAATTTGGAGTGTTCAATTAACCTGCCATGCATGTTTTTGGAATGTGGGAGGAAACCGGAGTACCCGGTGAAAACCCACGCAAGCACGGGGAGAACATGCAAACTCCACCCAGGAAGGCCGAAGCCCAGAATCGATCTCACGTCCTCTGCACTGGGAGGCGGACGTGCTAACCAGTCAGCCGCCGTGCTGGCCTGTTCATCTCTGTGTGCCCTGCAATTGGCTGGCAACCAGTTCAGGATGTACCCCACCTACTGCCCGAAGCCAGCTGGGATAGGCTCCAGTGCCCCCGCGACCCTTGTGAGGAAAAGCGGTTAAGAAAATGGATGGATGGATGGATGGAACGTGTTTGGCGTTGAGCGTCATCACGTTCACCTCAATTTGGTGATTTGAGGTGAACCTGATGACGCTCAGCACGAAATGCGTTGTTTCCCTCAAATAAAACTCATTGAGTGAAGTTCTGTCAGTGTGCGGGAATTTTTTTTTCTGGTTGTCATACATGAGCTCCTGCTGCCCACCGGCACTTGACCATTGTCGGCTGTGCAAAGACTCTTCTCCATTGACAGTTAGTTGTTCATTATTATTGCCAAATCACAAATGACAACATATTTTATGTCTGTTCTTTGGTGTCTGAAATGTTGAATTTATCTTTTTATTTTGCACGTTAGTATCAAGATCGATGTCAAAATTTAATTAAAATTTTCAAAACTGCAAGCTCATTTGGTCAAACAGACATTTGTGCACGTGAATCAGTTAATTAGTAAAAGCACACATCTATCCCAAAACAGTTCAGACATGCTTCACTCCAAGTTCCTTTCCCAAACAAAGAGTCGATAGTCACAACTGCAAAGATCCATCTCAACTGCTTTGGCTCATCTGCATTCACTTAGATTTTGCACAAGCCCATGGATCAAAAGCCCATTAATCAAAAACCCATATCTCTCCCAAAACAGCTCACCTATGTGTCAAAATCAAATTTAAGTAGTCAGTGCCCCCAAAATGCATATTCCCTTTGACATACTGTGAGCACTGCAGGTCAAAATCATTTGATGTTTTGTCACAACAGCAGAGGTGCCGCTAACAAAATACAATTATATATAAAACTGAGGGGGAAAAAACGATTTTACAAGAGCAGTTTTCAAAGCTTGCGGTTCGACATACTCCACTCACAGTCAAAGAAATTGCAACACTTTTTATTGACACAAAGTTACTTACACATTAGAGTGAAACAAAAGAAAGTGCAATAATCGTAATACCGTAATCTGTATATTCATGAAAAACTAATAACTAAAATTATACCTAACTACTGTAACACTTTCACTACACAGTAAATTCTGTCAAGTAAATTTGACTCTTTTTAGAGTGGGATGAAATAAACTCAGTTTTAGAGTAATATTTACACTTGGAAGAGTGTAAAATAATGAAGTGAAAATTAAATAAGTAAAAGTCACTCAAGGGTTGAGGAACGAACTCACGACCTTCAGCTTGGGAGACAGCCAATTGACGCCCTGAGCAACAGAGCTCCTGCTGTGTGTTACTGTAGTAAGTATATTGCTCATGTCAGCTGGAATTTTCATAACTGCGAGACCAAAAACATCTTGGAGCTAAGCAAACAGTAGAAGTGGCATAGCTCAGGTGGTACTGCAGCCGTACCCCAACCTGAATGTTCCTCAACCCTTTAGTGACTTTTATTTTTTGTCAATTCTTTATTTTACTCTCTTCCAAGTGTAAATATTACTCTAAACTGAGGCTATTTGGTCCCACTCAAAATTTTGTCAAATTTACTCTAAATAGACATTACAGATTTACACTACAGATTTACACTACAGAATTCACTGTGTAGTCACTATCGTCACCTTCCCCCCCTGGCCATCCATACGCTGCTCTTTGTTTGGTCAAAGGTTTTCATCCACGTCGCAGCCGATATTTTCCCTTGCAATGCTGCGAGGAAAAAACGGTGTGAATGTCTCAACCTTCCTCTACACTGATACCCTGTGATATGCTTGACTAATTTTGACAATTGGACAGATGATTTTGCATATTATGACTTACACACTGAAATCCTGCTAAGGACAACCATTAGACTGATCTATCCATTTGGAAAATGTGCTAAATGTGGGCAAATTGTGCTAACTGTAGGCTAAATGTACACAACCATTTGCACAGATCCACTGAGGCAATTGAGACATGTACTAAGACATTGACAATTTCATGAAAGCTATGAGAGATGCCATTCAATTGAGACTAATTGTAAAGTAGTTTTGGGACTTGTCCATGGTAATTTGAAAATGTCATCTCAGTTTCAAGAAATGTGCCAAACCTATAGAGAAAAACTGTCATTTGTAATATTACCACACTCTCATACTGCTTTCTCGCAAAAAGAGTTGGCTTGTACTGAAGTAATAATGATCTTGTCCCTATTTACTTACAAATTAGTGTGAAATCTTGGGCTGTTAAATTGAATGCGGAAGATGATGTACACACAGAAATCCATGGCTTATTCTCTTGTATGAATGGAGACAGGTGATACACAGGTTTATTGTCCCTTCTGCCATCTAATGGAAGATAATTTAGTTCTTCTTTAATTCCTTTACCAAGTGACACTGACATGGTTAGATGAACAACGATATTCTTGTAACTACAACAAATACTTGTAGTATTTGTATTAAACTGCATAATGGATGGATGGATGGATGGATGGATGGATATATGGATGGATGGATGGATGGACAGATGAACTTTTAGATGATGTGATTGCTGACAAAAGCAGCAAGATGAATTCTGAAGTGTTTCGGGCATATACTATATGTATAGCACACCAGTGACTACTGTTCGATTCAGTCTGTACTCTCTGTTCCCATTCAGAGCTTTGAGTCATCTGACAATGTCAGTCACAGCCCCACAATCCACCGTAATTAATTTTACATTTGAAAAGGAAAAGATTAATCCATAAGCCCTGTTGAGCTCAGATGGAAAGCTTTCCATGCCCTTCATAAGGGTGAAAAAAGATTACCTGAGTGCTAAGGTCCAGTTGTAGGCTATATTAATATTTCCGGACACACATCTAGCTCAAGGCTGTCTTCTGATCTAACATGTTGATTCTTGAACGGCCATGAATGAGCAAATTGTAGTACAGCATGAGTGTAATTGTGGACTCGAAATTGGACTTTTTAGACCAGTGGTGTCCAAACTCGGTCCTCGAGGGCCGGTAGTCCTGCAGGTTTTTTAGGTTTCCCTGCTCCAACGCACCTGTTCCAATCAACAAGGTCGTTATCATGCTTATGCAGAGCTTGCTGATGAGCTTCAGCTGTGTTGGAGGAGAGAAATATCCAAAACCTGCGGGACTACCGGCCCCCGAGGACCGAGTTTGGACACCACTGTTTTAGACTATTCTTCAGTCTGAGTAAAAATTTGGAATAATAGTGGGTGGATCAAAAAACGAATGCGGTCTGTGCCTTAATTAATTAACTCACAAAGACTTGGATGAAAATGTTCTTTTGTGTTTATTTAAGGTTCAGAGTCACTCTTCCGTCTAAAATTAGAGATTCCCACATTTACAGTTAAAGTCAGGAATTCGGATTCCAGACCAAAAGATTTTAACAACTTATTTGCACTGCAAATTTTCAGATAACACTTTTAAAATTGTTATAATGCTTGTTTCATGTTGTTTATATACTACTACTCAAAGGGCTCTATTTTCAAACTGAAAACAAATATAGGATGAGATAGGACACAACTGCAGTAATGGTAAATAGCTGTTTATTATTGGACGTTTCATCAGTTGCCATGTTTGGACACAGCTCAGTGGAGTTCGTGCAAGCAAGTCTCAGTAAAGTCACCCAAGATTAATGTGAGGAATAATGATGACAATGTCTGACCCTGAGGCACATTGCTTATAAAGTCGCCCCATTAAGTCTAAATTAAAGTATTTAAACTCTTCTAGAAGAAACAAAAACAATTTTGTTCTGTTCATTTCAAGTTCAAAAGTGAGACAAATATTGCAGTGCGTTAGACTTTGAGTTGCACCTGTCATGAGGGACGTGAGTGATTGAGGGATGGCGGACACAAATGCAGGAAAATAAGGCAGTGAAAGAGGAATCAAGTGCAATGCGTGGTACTTAAAAGAGACATAGGGAAAAAGGTGAGCAGACAACCATGACTGGAAAGGATGTGACTGGACTGGTCGCCCTGACTGGATGTGACGTGACTGGACTGGTCATCGTGACTGGACTGGTTGCTGTGACTGGACGGGACGGGACTAGACTGGTCGCCATGACTGGACAGGACGGAACTAGACTGGTCGCCATGACTGGACAGGACCTGATTTGCCTTGACTTGACTTGCTGTGGAGTGGCTATGACTTGGCTGTGACGATGGCTTGGCTTTGGCTGTGGCGAAGATGACTTGGCTGCCACAATGGCTACTTGGCTGCCACAATGGCACTTGGGTGTGACAAAGACTTAACTGCGACGTAAACTTTGACTGTGACGAAAGCTTGGCTGTGATGAAGACGTGGCTGTGACGAAGACTTGGGTGTAACTAAGACTTGGCTGTGGTGAAAGCTTAGCTGTGACTAAGACTTGGCTGTGACAGGCTTAGTTTTGACGAGACAAGACACATGAATTTCCACACATAACGTCAACAATGCTCCCACACTAACTGGACAGACCCAACATACTAAGGCCCCGTCCAGACGGAAGCAAAGTCGGCTTTGTTCCTCAAACAAATCTCGTACACACAGAAGCATTTCAAGACATGCGAGTGTCCAAAAGAAGACGCTGAGGACGTTTAACGGCTGTAATGTATATGCCAAGTCTGAAGTGGCGCTGTAGCGCAGCCACAGTGGGTTAACAGAGAACGTAAAAGAAGAATCAGCGAAGAAGACGAACACATTTTTTAAAAACGTTATTGCAATCTACAGAACAAACATGGCTTTGCATGTATCAAAACAACATGGAAAAGACGAACACAGGAGAAGTGACAAAGGCGGGTGATTCAAGTACAGCGCCGCTTATTGAACGTGGGAATAAAGAAGCAAAATATTTAGCTGCAAAAGCATAAGCAAGCTAAGGAGGCTGCGCAAAACGACTACGACACGGCTATCCGCCATCGTTGTTGACAGACTGACGGTTCACGCAAAGTCACGCGAGAATTGGCGCATACGTCATCAATGTGCGACAACGCGTCGTCATCGAGCTGCAACCATTACGTCATCACTGGAGGAGTATCCTGCATATGGTGTCCAGACGGACAGGCGCGTTTTGAAATCTTTCCACTCTAGAGCCCGGTTTCAAAAGTGATCGGTTTCAAGCTCCGAAACCGAGCCATCGTGTGGACGAACGGCCAAAACAGTAAGAAACTTGTGAGGATACATTGAAACTGGCTTTCGTGTGGACGGGGCCTAAACACACCAATGCTAATTACCTGACAAGACACACCTGGGGAATACACAAGCGGCTGAGGGCACTGATAGGTTGGCACACAGGGGAAGGGAAGACACACAGGCGGACATGGTTACACAAAACGAGACGAGAGGAAAGACAAGGAACACAAAACAAAACATTGAACACACAGACAAAATGGAACATGAACATCCAAAATCAAACAAAAACCAAACCCCATAGAACCGAAACATGAAAGCACCATCCATCCATCCATCTTTTATGAAACTAGAAAGGAGCCTAGTCCCGTTCTACCTCACATTGTCTCTAATGTCTCACCGGTGAAGCCTGTCAGCACTTATTCAAGTTCAAAGAGCAGCAAACTGCAAGGTAGCCGAAGTGACACTGAGAAGTGTTGGGAACATCTAGTGCAGATTTCAGCCGCCCAGCTCTAATCCTTGTGAGAAGGTCCACTAAGAAAGACTGCAGAGTCACAAGGAAGTCAATTTTTATCCTGTACATATTTTTATTTTATATCCAGGACTTTTCCACTGCGGAGACTTCATCCCTCACTATCCACTACAGTACTTGCAGTTCACACATAATTAAAAATAAAATAAAAAGACTTAAAAATAAAAAATAAAAAGACTTAAAAATAAAAAGTAAAAAAATAAAAATAAATCTGATCAAAAGTAATGACATGGGTCATCAATTCAAGCTTGCAATGGCCATCTTTAATGACAATTACCACGTGGTGAATGTGATGTTGAAATACACACCTCATTGTGTTGATGTTAAACACAAAATAAGATTTTCATTTGTTGTGTGTAAGGCATTTTATTTCCCCATGACATCTTTATGTCTGTATAACATAAATCATGCTTTTCATATGGAAATGCTAATTTTTTGTTCACAAATCATGCACATGTGACAGATTTTAAAGCCTATGAACAAATCTCTTGATACTGCATTGGAATTTATGGTCCAAGCTCATAAACTGTACATTCACAAGACAAGGTATAATAAATATTAGCATTTGAAATAAAGCATACATTACACTGCAGAGTATACAACTGAAGTGATGCATTTACAGATACCTGATTAACGTGTGACAATTGCATAAAAACGAGATAAATACATTTCAATATTCCAATAATCCCTTCATCTGTGTCACCTGAGAGCCTGCTGGCCTGAAGTGAAATATTGGTGCAATGTGTAACAAAATGTTTCTGTCCCATCTCCTTTTGATATGATGGCAGGTTTCCATACAACTGTGCTACATTTTTGCTCCATCTTCCCTTTATGGATTATTTGAGAAATGAGAGGTATGAAATCATAAAACACAGTGAGTGTACCATGACTGGTTCAAAAAGGACAATAAGAGACAGGTGATAAGCAAGAACATCAAACGAACATGTTGGACATTCACAATAAAGTACAATAGAGTACAGAAGGTAACAGTTGACATAATTTACGTGGAAAGATCTCACGCTGCTAGAACTACTTGTGAGGTCTCTCCGAGGACGGGGCTGTGGAGAACATCTGCAGGGTATCTACTGGGGTTTTATTGGGCGGAGGTGAAATCCTTCTTTCAAGCTACACCAGTGAAGATAACCTGTGTGTTCTCTCAAAGCCCATTGCTTTACTTTGTCATGCTACCTGACACGGATGCCAGAACGTAGAGGAATTTGTTGCACATTGTGTCTGGAAATGTAATATCCAACCATCTTTCGACTGGTGTTTCCGTCTGTTTGTTTATGCCTATGCATTTCTCCTCCTCTCTTTAACTGATCACAATACAGCACCAAAAAACATTTGAAAATGCATGTCAGGTACAACAAAGTAATGAAATGCGCCTGCTAGGGAATTGCGACTTGTTAGGCTTGTGACTGTGTGAAGTTTGGAGAAGGTCCTTGCCTTGTCTGTTCCAGCATGACTGTTCCCCAGTGCGTAAAGCAAGGCACATAAAAATACGCTTGGATGAGTTCAGTGGAATTTGAGAAAATTGGCCTCAGTTCCTCAAACATCCATCTATGTACTTTCTAAACCAGTTGCCCGTCCATATCAGGGTCACATGTGAGCTGCAGCCTATCAAAGCTTACTCTGGGCAAGAGGCTCGGTACACCCTGAACTGGTCGCCAGCCATCACCATTCACTCAAACAGAACGGACAACGGTTCCCACATACATACTCACTTACAGAATCATTTTCCCACATATCGACAAACCCCAACTCCAATCAATTTGAGATGTTGTGTAAAATGTAAATAAAATCTAGGGACGGGCAAGTCAATGCCAATAGCAGGCCTTATTTCAAGGTGGAATCTGATATCAGTATTGGTTGCCCTCTTGTAGCCTGTTTATAATCAGGAATTAGAAATTAGAAGAATAGAAAAGTCCTATTATTTTCATGTAATCATAAGGAAACACGCTATATTGGGATTTTCAGGTCTCTCTGTGAAATTATTTGTCATTGTTTTTTTTTTTGGGGGGGGTGGATTTTATACATCAAAAGCACTATAGTGGTATCAGTACTTGGTGTTAGTATCGGCGACTACTCATGAGTTGAGTAGTTGTACTGGTATCAATCAGTCTGACAAAAAGTGGTATTGAACATTCCTAGTAAAAACTGAATTTGATCATTGGAAAATTCTTATCAAGCTACTGTATATTCATTTGAATATACTCCAAAGGCAAGATGTCAAATGTTCAAACTGATTAACGCCAGCCAAGAGACATAGTCTCTCCAGCGTGTCCTGGGTTGTCCCCGGAACACCTCTCCAGGAAAGCGTCCAGGAGGCATCCGAACCAGGTGTGCGAGGCACCTCAACTGGTTCCTCTCAAAGCGGAGGAGTAGCAGCTCGACACTGAGTCCCTCCCGGATGACCGAGCTTCTCACCTCATCTCTAAAGGAGAGCCCGGACAACCTGCGGAGGAAACTCATTTCGGCCGCTTGCATCCGGGATCTTTCGGTCACGACCCACAACTCGTGACCATAGGAGAGGCTAGGTACGTAGATTGATGGGTAAATCGAGAAATCCTTCTTTACCACAACGGACCGATACAGAGTCCGGATCACTGCAGACGCTGTACCGATCCCTTTCCCTTATTCACATACACAATGCGCACATTGATGACACATCCACAGACAGAGAGAGGGGAATTCAAACCCAAATCCTATCTGAAAACAACTGGTCAGAGTTCCCAATATGAACAGCTAAGGTGTTAATCTACTAATTAAAAAGTGTTTCAGTCATAAATGGTCAAATAAAAAGGCTATTAGAAAGATATTTTTGGGCAAATGTTTATATTAATATGAAAACCCCTCAATAAAGTTCAAGTAGAAAAATAATTGCCATTGTATTCTGTTTTTATTTTTTGCTTGTTATGTTTTACACAACATCCCAACTTTATTGGAATTGGAGTTTGTACTTCCTGTTCATATAATAGCCATGTGTCCCCCCAATTTTTGTCTATATAGGTTAGGGTTCTAGGCTAAGATTACACAAATGATAAATTGCCTTGCAGTGACTCCTTCACAGCTACATAAACATAACTTGCTGTACGCCTCCTGAACACTCACCCAGATGTCTTCATCTTAAATTTCATTTACCTATTAAAGTCATATTCAACTGCCAAGTGCGTATTTGTGTGGAGGCAATGCAGCAACAAATTATTCATGGTATTCTATTAATTAGCAGCTGATCAAAAGTATTCACACATATAAATAAAGATGACTTGACTTGGTGTTGATAAAGCACATTATGAAAATCACTATCACAATTGGGTTTATATCAGAATGAATGTCAATGTAGTGCCTGAACTGACTCAACAGTTTTATGCACAAATAAGATAATCAGAGAACCATGCACCATCTCTGAATGGACATATTCCTAACATGCATCATATAGAGGCATAAAATGTGTAATTATCTAAAAATAAAAGGCACACTCTGGCAAAACAACATTGTGTGTTACTTCACAATAAAAAAGTAATAATAGAAGTAGGCCTACAATAAATAAGACATATACACATATCCTTATTTACAGCTATTACAACACATTATACGACACAAGGTAAACAAAAACCAAAAAGAGGTCATGTGATGGGCGGATTTGTGCTGTTTGATGGACGTAGCACCAAAATGGAAGGAGATCCTGACGAGCACCTAACTGACCAACACAGTCAGCGGCATGACAACATTTTTAGGAAATGCAGGACAAGGCCAGCCACAGGCTTTGAGTAATAGAGAAAATTGGTTATATTATGTTACATGTTACATATGTGAATGTAGATACCCAACACTTGTGCGCGATCTAGGCCACTGTAATGTGCAGAATGGAAGCTGACGCTGGAGAACATTTGCCACAGTAGCCTCCACATGTTCCTAACACTCTGCTGCCATCCTGAGGACATAAAAGTAACAACATCAGTTAAGTTCCACTGCACAGTCTTAATGATACTTTACTCACTGCATGTGAGTAATAAAGTGCTAGTTTATTTCATGATAATACGTAATCATTTGAAAACATTGTTTGTTCTAGAGACAATCCAAACTGCACAGCATTATACAGGTGGCCCAAATATTTTAAACCATCTGGCAGAGCCATGCAGACGTACGTCATCATCATCATCATCATCATCATCATCATCAAATATTGCCAAATTAATACCAACATCTAGCAAGCTGCTTCACAGTATATGATCCTTCCCCACCGCAAAAAAAAACAAAACACAAGTGGCATCATGTACTGTACATGCACCACAAATGGTGGTCTGAAACAAACAAAACCACAAAGGAAACGGTAGCACCAAAGCACCGTCCATCAACATGTAAGGCATTGTGAACAGGGAGATTCCTGTCTGGTCTCCTTTGGAGTATCCGCCCCTCCTCCCCACACAACCTGCCTTTATTTAAAGTGCCTGCGATGGCCAGATTGAAACGACTGGCTATGGATATTAAACTGTGAACATCTTGGCATCTCTGCTGCCTAAAAGTCTTGCCAAGACCCTGAGTCCTTAAGCTTGATCCTCGTATGAAAAGCAAATGGTGGGTGGGCACTTGACAGAGCAGCTGCCTAATAAGGGTCTTTTCGCCGCTTGTTTATGGGGACAAGCTCTTGGACTACAGAATCTATTCAAAAGCAGTCAGACTGAAAAGGGTAGGAAGAAGGAAGAAAATGCTTTCGAAGGTCAAGCTAAAATTTATGGTCAAGGCTTGAAAAAAAAAAAGACACCTTGATTCAATCTAAAGAACCATATGCTAGTTGGGGGGGTGCCAGGACAATATGAAAGTTAGAAGATGTTATGCATTTTATTGAGTAAAATAAGAATTTGATCCCCTAAAGGCTCCCTTAAAAAGCAATTCTGGCTTCTACAGATTGGCTGGTTTGGTACCGATACTGTTCACCATTAAAGACAACTGCCGGTAAATGAAAGGATCTCCCCCTTGAGACACTGTCTGTTATACAATACCTGTGATTTCCTTATATCAGCCACAGCATAATTGCCTTGGGAGGTCCACGAGGTGTCTGCAGCCACTTTAAAACCCGTCCCTGAGAGGTTGATGCTGAAGCGCCCCTGAAAGTACCAGAAACACAATAAGTAAATTATCACAAAATGTCTGCATAAAGTGAACTTATTTCTGATTGGCCATATGAATGCAAGATGTTCAAGAATCATTGGGAAGTGAACACATGTTGTGCACTTCTAGTTTTGCATGCAGCATTCACACAAAAACATTTTGTACATATTTTCTAGTCCAGTATATCGGTTATTTTTCCTTCTGTCTATCATCGTGGTGTTTTATGTCCCTGCAAGTCTCACTTAAAAAGCATGTACAATACAAAGTAAAGAAAACAAATAATTACACTGTATAGAAATCAGTCATTAAGTGAGTTGTTAATGGCAGGAAAAAAATCGAGAGCATATTAGTAAATTGCGCAAACATCATAATTAAAAAGGACATACAGTAGTAAATCATATAGATAAAATCTATACTGTATGATATAAATAGTGTTACAATACTCACATGTCAAATACTCCCCCAGGGGAGGGAAATAATGTCGTTAAACTACTAAAGACAGTCCTTAGTAGGATACAGTGCAATTGTACAGAACAGCAAACAACCTCAATATTTAACATGTATAGAAGAATGATGTAATCTCTGACATTTTCATTGAAAATTGAGCATTATTATCTTTAGAAATAATATTTTTTATGCAGCTCTTCTATATGAACTCATTTTTAAAAAGTTCACATTTACAGGACAGGAAGTTGAAATACCCTCATCACTAAAAGAATGCAATCGAACCATCTTTTTTTCTCTATATCATTTACCCCTATTAGGATCACGAGTGAGATGGAACATATTCCAGCTGACTTTGAGCGAGAGGTGGATGCACCTTGAACTGGTCGCCAGCCAGTCACAGCAATGTAAACAGGACATGCATTATTGTAGATGGATGATGGCTAAAGGACTCTTCTCAACAGCTTGTTTTACTCACCTGTGGACATTGGGAGGCGCTGTAGCAGTCCCCTGCTGTGCCAAATGGAACCCTGTTGCCTTCAGGAGTCAATGCAAACTGCCAATCTGTAGCTAAATGATTGAGAATGGAGAAAATATGCCGTGATGCAAAAGTTGAATACCACAAGGATTAAGCCGAGCCTTTTTTATTCAAAATCTTTAGTTTGGTCAGCACTTGTATTTTTAGGGTCTGCAATATCAGTGTAACAGGATCTTGGCCACCCCAGCCTTGTAATTGTATGTTGTTTAAATGAACATTGAAGACATCTTGAGTCCATTAACCCTTCATGAGCATGGGTGTAATTAAATGGCAGGGGATGTTCTTATTTGAGAGTGAGGCAGGATGCTTTAAAGTTTGATCACATATAGTGAGAGTGATGGTATACATTCCCATAATTATCTCAGGATGTTGTTTTGTTTGTGGCACCCTCATTAAGAGCTGTGAAGCTGCACTAATGTGCATGGGCTACTGACTCACTGATGATGCTCATCTTGCTCAGGTCCAGGCGGACCTTGGAGAAGGTGGTGAAGCCCGCAGCAGAGTAGTCTCTGCGGCAGTTGCAGTCTTCTCTTCTGGACCCGTTGGATGGACACTGGGAGGGGTCATTGAGTCTGCAAACGTGCAAACACAAACACCTGAGATCTGTTTTACATTTACAGGCTGCTCTTAGCTTGCAGTTTACCTGAAGCCAAAGATCTCAGAAAAATTCTCCCCCTCTCCTGTTGTCAAGGTGATATACTCCCGTGGATTCTCTGTCTGCATTCCTGCACAGTAGACCTGAGGATAAAAAATAAAGAGTAATAGGGAAAGGAGGAGGACAAAATACGTTACTGAAATATAAAATGAAAGCAAAGGATCTTGAGAAGACAAAATCCTCAAAAAGACCTAATTCTTTTATTTTCTAAACAGGTGAACAGCTGGCAAGACTTCAAAATGCATTCTGTGGCATTTCCTCCAACAGTGTTACACAATATGCAGCAGCCAACAGTTGGAATTTCACAAAAGAGACAAACACATAAGACCACTTGGACACTGTAACACTGTTGTTTTCTCTAGTACTGAAAACAATTCATTTCCATATCTCAGCTGTTATGATTCTCAATATTTATGTGATTAGAGGAGTGCTAATATTTATGATTTTGTATTTTCTTGCATTATAAGGAATTTATTTATTTTATACATTTGAAGAAAACTAAACAATTTACCTTGAGAGTACTTCCTTGAATATTCAGTAAATGTTCACCATCTGGGAGCATGCCATTCATGTGCTGAACCACCTGGCAGCTAGAAGGCAAATGGCCTTGGGATGGGGGAAAAAAAAGAAGAGATGTAACTTTAGGTAGGCAACTAAATAGACATTATTAAAATCACCCTAAATGAGATACTATAATATTAAACATTATCAGGGCTGGACTGGCATTTTGGCATACAGGGCAGATGCCCGGTGGGCCGGTGTCTTTTGGGGCCGATGTGGTTCTATTCTATTATTATTTCCCTCCATTTTACCGCAAAAGACCGACCCACAACTTGAGAAAAAAAACTCACAGCTCAGGTTTCTGCAGACTTTCCTGGCTTCTGGCATGGCATGGACGGAGCATTTATCGCTTTGCTGGTCATCTGTTTTCACACACTGCACCACTCTTTCCATCACTCCATCTCCACAGCTCTCTGAGCACTAAAAAGGAGGCGGAAGTGTGGAAGTAGGTGAAATGAGATCTTATCTGTATTTTTGTCATTTTAAGATCCGGTCCATGCCAGTTTTATGCAGGGAGGTTTAGGAGTCAGATTTATTTGATTCTTTTTTATCTGTGGTTTGATGCAATCATCAAAACTTAAATACGCAACACTCAAAAGGAAAGCATCGACAAATTTATGCAATTAAAATATTTTCTATAAATCACATTCATGAATTCTAATAAAATAGCAGACTGCAATATATCAGGTTTACTCACTGGTCCCCATGTTCCAACCCTCCACTCATGCAGAGGTGGACAAGGCTCCTGATGACACGGCATATATTTCTCAGGGGGGGTCCCTGGACAGTTGGAAAGAGACTGATGACCATACTCATAGTTATCAATCTCTATGTGCACCTCGCTGCAGGAGATCCGACGCTGGCGGTAGCCCTGGCCACAGCTGACTGAGCACTGGGAAATATAATAAATAAAGATAAAATAAAGATTTGATTTGAAGATGATGGTTAACACGAGCCCTTCGTTTGTATTGTATTGTATTAAGATTCACCTCAGTCCATTCTCCTGTGATCCAAACAAATTCACAGGCTTGGACATTACAGCTCTCTATATCTGGAGGTCGGATTTGGTTCACGCAGTATATTTCATGGACCTTCTGCTTGTGGTGGTCCACACATTTTAAGTCTCGTCTTCTGTGGCCTGATCCACATGATTTACTGCACTACAGTGGAGACAAAGGACAAGGATTTTATTTTAACTAACAAGTAAACAACCGTTTTATTGGCAAGGCAAGGAAGCTTTATCTATACGGCACATTTCATTTCACAAGGCAAAAACACAACACAAATTGAAATCAATGAGTTCTCGATAAGAAGAACCAAAACAGAGAACATGACCAAGACCTGATAGATGACACAATAGTGGATTTTATAGAAATGTCTTTTATCTTCCAAGATCTTGCACAGAAGAAAGGATTTATGTTGCTGTCCAATCATTATATAAGAGACTCGCGGAAGCTCTACGTGCGTCACATACAGCTGCAGCTGATTCCAGCTGGGCTTCATCGCTTCATGCGCAGGACTCATGTCAAACAAGTGAAATACCTGGAAATGTTATTGAGCTGTGCAGCTGTTCTGAGGAATGGGAATGAGCTAACCCTTCACAACACTGACCCGCCGGCTACTTTGATAAAAGTGACGAGAGACTTGTGGATAAGTACATTTTCAAAATATGTCTGATCATTATTCATTACATGATGAGTGGTTTCAGATTGAAAGCAAATTCCGCATCTGTGAGGAAACTCACCCCAATGCAATTGGCCTGTTGCAAAGGATCTCTATCTGTATCAAGATAATCTCTTGATTTTCCTATAAAACTGACACAACTTCATGTTGGATTCACAATTTAGTTCTCAGGTTCAAACCAATGTACTTGAGGTGGTTTGGACGGCGCTTTTAGTCCTGAATCACTTATAGCCTTCACATTAGCCTTTTTTTATGGGTGTGTGAAGCAATTTCAAAATATTTTGTGATTAAGGGATATGTAAATAAACTTGACTTTAAAATGTTAACAGGTTACATAAATTGAGACCCACCCACCTTTTAAAGCAGGGATGTCAAACTCATTTTAGTTCAGGGGCCACTTTCACCCAAATTTCAAGTGGGCGTGCCAGTTTGTCTATGTCTATAGATAACGACAGGTCAAAATACTTCCTGTTTTTTTGGTGCAACTAATTACACATAGGTTCTGAAAATATTTCCATTTATTATTATTGTTGTAAAGTAATGTGAAATTTCTTAAAGGAGAATAATAATAAAAAATCTTTATAATAATATGTTCTATGCAGTCCCACTAGTCTAAACACAGTATTCTGAATATTATTGCGTTTGTAGAATATGAGCTAAGCAGCCAAATACACCCATTTTAATCCATCTCAGGTTGCGGCCATTTTTTTCACAGTGCCTAACGGTTAAATTTGTGAATGTCACATGACCAAACCCAGAAAACAGGTGAGCCGTGATTGGTCATTACCTGAGCCTTTAGCTATTTTGCGAATTGCTGTTGAGTCAAAATTACATCATTATTCCTCAGGCAACGACCAATCATGGTTCACCTGTTTCCTGAGTTTGGTAATGTGACATTTTCAAGCTAGGAAGGACCAAAACTGGAAAAATTTAAAATAAATAAAACCGGATACAACAAATATTTTAAAAATGTAATAAATAAAAAATATATATAAATGGATAATAATAACAACAATATATATATATATATATATATATATATATATATATATATATATATATATATATATATATATATATATATATATATATATATATATATATGTATATATATATATATCCATAAATAGATAAACAAAAGTATTACATAAATAAATAAAAGCAAAAAATAATTGCCATGTTGCTCCGTAGCAAGTGGCCTAACCCTTGAGATGGTTAAAAACGGGTGAATTTTGCTGCTTAACTCGTATTCCACTAACACAATTTTAATCAGAATACTGTGTTTAGGATATTTTTTTTTGGGGGGGGGGGGGGGTTGACTTCCACTTTAACATAAATGAGAGCAAAGTTTTTGTATCATATCCTGAGTAACAGCCACATTTCAGAATGTCATTTAAATGGTTGTTAGTGCGCCCTCCAGGGGACAAAATTAGCAACAACCGATAATTTTAGTGAAAAAAAATGCAATTTGTGTTCTGTTCCCACGGGCCGGCGAAGCTCTCGATTTACCGGTGGTCTACATTCCTACCATCACCTATGGTCACAAGCTTTGGGACCGAAAGAACAAGATCCCGGATACAAGCAGCCGAAAGGAGTTTCCTCTGTAGGGTGTCCGGGCTCTCCTTTAGAGATAGGGTGAGAAACTCGGTCATTCGGGAGGGACTCAGGGTCGAGCCACTACTCCTCTGCATTGAGAGGAACCAGTTGAGGTGGCTCGGGCATCTGGTTCGGATGCCTCCTTGACGCCTCCCTGGAGAGGTGTTCCGGGCATGTCCCACTGGTGGGAGGCCCCAGGGACGACCCAGGACACACTGAAGAGACTTTGTCTCTCGGCTGGCCTGGGAACGCCTTGGGATCCCGCTGGAGAAGCTGGTTTAAGTGGCTGGGGAGAGGGAAGTCTGGACTTCCCTGCTGAAGCTGCTGCCCTCGCGACCCGACCCTGGATAAGCGGTAGTAAATGGCTGGATTGATGGATGGTCCTTGCGGGCTAGACAGTACACTCTGACAGACCAGTTCTGGCCCACAGGCGTTATGTTTGACAAACCTGTTTTAAAGTGATCTTACACTAGTGCTTACACTCTAATCAAATTAGATCAAGCAATCAAGTTCATTTTCACAGAACCAAATCTGTCAAGTGTAAAAACACCTGAAAAGGACACAGATGTTAACATCTAACCATTTTCACTTTAGGGTTTTGGGTTAGCTGAGGGATAGGCAAGTTCAGACCTAGAGAGTCACAATCCTGCATGTTTTTGATGTCTCCCTCCTTGAACACAGCTGAGAGGCTCCTGCAGAACGTAATGATGAGATGATGATTTGAAACACCTGGGTTTGGAGGCAGGAGACATCGAAAACATGCAGAGCTGCGGCACTCTAGGACCGAACTTGCCTATCCCTGGGTTAGCCTATCAGCCTATCAGAGGTGACTTTGAGTCAACACACGTTGACAAAAACATGCAAACTAGACACAATAAATCCATGTAAATCAACTGTATGACATGACTTTTATTTTTTATTCCTGGGCTGGTTGAGGGTGAGTATGTGAGTTTGATTAATTCATCTGGATAATAGTTGTGTTAAATTCAGTTCTTTGATTGTATACAGTGATTAAATAAAATATAAATATGTAGTTCATATTTGTGCTGCATCATTTGTGTACTGTCACTTTCATCTTTAAGACTTTGTGATGAAGCCAAGCAATGGAGATGGCACGTCCACTTTATTAGGTACACCTGCCAAGAGCATTATCCAGCCTTTCTAATGAGCCTTGCCGATTACATGACCAAAAAAAGACACTTCCTAAAGTGAAAAATGTTTTGTTGAAAAAAACAAGCCTGGTCATTTGATTCCCATCAGTGAATGAAGCAAGGAGCAGCCCTCCTCCTTTCCCCTGACTCCCGCTGCTCTAGCAGAAAAGCCCGCAGCCTTGACTCAGAACCTCATCAGAAGTTTCTCTGCAAGCTCCAACAGCAGACACAAAACACATCTGCAAGCAGAAAACGCCTTCCCTACCGTCTGCCAGTCTCCTTCTCTCCACCGGTGGCGTGAGGGACACTCAGCGACCTGGCAGCTTTGAGTAGATGGCGGGCGGGAGCGCGCGGGGCAGTCGGTCTCGAGTGGGCTCCTTCGGGTGCCAGCCTGGCAGATCACCTCCCGCCGCTGGATGCCGTCGCCGCAGGATGCTGAGCACTGGAGACAGGACAGGTACTGCATAACAACAATATCGTATTGTAACTTCACTGTGTGGACGATGATTATGTGAGTTTGATTAATTCATCTGGATAATAGTTGTGTTGAATTCAGTTCTTTGATTGTATACAGTGATTAAATAAAATATAAATATGTAGTTCATATTTGTGCTGCATCATTTGTGTACTGTCACTTTCATCTTCAAGACTTTGTGATGAAGCCAAGCAATGGAGATGACACGTCCACTTTATTAGGTACATCTGCCCTATTTAGCAAGATTTAAATAGCATCTAAACTACTGCCGTTGCAAAGATAAAAATGCCATTTCATGTGACAGAGTTAGAGACATTAATAAGTTTATTATTATGATTGTACATTAGAGTGGCATTGAACTTTGTTTTTTTTTTAGCATTGAAGTGTTTTGAGTACTTTGTTTATCTTCTTGGATGTCAGTATGATCAAAATTGAGCATTGATCAAATGTAGTTAAAAAAAAAAAAATCTACTCCTGTATCCTTAAGTGGCTGCTGAGAGAATAAAGAATAGTGAGTGATACCTTCTATTAATCTTCAACATGATGTTGCCGTCTTAAACTTGTTTTCAGTAATAAATAAACACAGACATTTATTGGATTGTATCTACTTTTCTTTTTCTCTTTACAAACAGTTGCTGTTAAAAACTCTAGTGGATTATAATATGATTTTTCACTCATTTGACTTTTCACACATTTCAACCGTCAAACCTAAATGCAGTGTGTTTAGCCATGTGTTATCATGCTGTGGGGACAATGGAGCATAATTTCCTCCTGGCCTCATTCTTGCTCTGCAGCTGTCCTGCAAAGACGCACATCCTTTCTGATGTATGAGGTACAGATGTTTTCCTGTGCTTGGATACCTCTTAGCCAGTGGGGGAAATTCACAAAGTCTACACAAGCAAGAGGTTGAAAAGATGCATAAATAGTTGGGTAGAAAAGAAAGGCAGTCATGTTCTTGAACTTGAAGTAAGTAAGCTCTAAACACAGTTGGATACAAACTCGACTTTTTACATTATTAATTTCACACAAATCTTAGGTCAAATGAATAACCTGCAAAATATCACACTTTTTTGGGTTGCGATGTGTTTTGTGGGTTGTTCATTTTGACCCAACTTGTGTTAAATGATTAACCCAATTTTGTGTTAAATGATTAATCCAAAACGTTGGGTCAGACCCTTTTTGACCCCTATTGGGTTATTTTTTTTACCCAATTGTATTCAGAGTGTATTATGTTGGTACGATCACATGAGTATATATTAGGCATAGGCAAATACCGATTGTAGGTATCATATCGGGCTGAGACTGGCCTAATTTTAAGGTATCTGAATCTTCGCAATAAGAGATAAGCAGCAAAATCCAGCCATTTTTAATCAATATCAGAAGGTGGCCATTTGACCACTTGCTGTCGAGTGAAAATTACATCATACTGTAGTTGCTCAGGTCTCAGGTAACAACCAATCACAGCTCAGCTTCAGAAAACAGGTGAGCCGTGATTAGTTGATGCCTGAGCACTGTGCAACTCTGATGTCATCTTCAGTTGACAGCAAGTTGATGGATAAAAACGGCTGGATTTTGCTGCATAACTCAAAAACCCACAAATGCAATATTAATCAGAATGTCATGTTTAGACTAGTGAGGTCACATATAACATATTATTGTCAAGAAATGTTTAAGGTTGACTTTCCAATTAAGGCAACAAAAAAAAAAATCTGACATCAAGTAAGTCCTCCTCAGCATTAGTTAGCGCTATACTGTGACAGTTTGAGATGTCAGCGAATGTGCAGAAAGTCAGTCTAAAGGATGTTGCCTGCTCAGACCACATCTAAAAACTGGTGCAGGTAGTCTAACGCAATTTTTGTGAATTTGATTGGTATATATAATAAAGTCTAAAAATGAATGAGGCCTCACATTATGAATATGAAATGTTTTATGGGAATGTGAAAGAAGCCTACCGCATCCCAACTGCCAGTCTTCCACTTGGGACAGCGGCCACCTCGGCAGCGCCTCTGCTTTCTGGGTTTGGGGCTCAAGTGCTGGCAATTTTCATCTTCAACAGAGAGGTCTGGGCTGGTCAAACAGCGAACCTTGCGGGACTTGAAGCCTCTTCCGCAAGAGGCTGAACACTGCAAGATATCAAGAACAGTATATAAATGAATTAATTAATAAATAATAAATTAATTAAAAAATATATATCAAAAGCTATTTTTGGACTCTGAAAGACAACAAACGCAGACGCAGATACTGTATGTATGTATATATATATATATATATATATATATATATATATATATATATATATATATATATATATATATATATATATATATATACACGCACACACATACATACAAACAAACAAATATTTTTTTATCTTCACCATATGTTGTTGATTTGAGATTATAAAGAATTTATTTCCACAACATACAAACAAACTACTGCACAGGAATTAAACTTAGGAATTAAACAAGCAAACTGTTGTCAAAAGACTAACAAAATGAGCTACGTTGCACATTATTGTCACACAATCACAAACTAAACAAAATTCAAATAGCAGAATTTTTTAGTTAAATTTATATGGTTGAAAATGTGATGAAAGTGCAGGTGTATTTCCATGTTTCCATATTGAGTATATATATATATATATATATATATATATATATATATATATATATATATATATATATATATATAGATATATGAATTTGCATGATTCCTGCGCGATTTTTAGCGAACCAATGACAGCCTGCGTCAGATCACCCCGGCAGAACTTTCTTTCACTTCCAGGTTCACCGAGTCACCGAAAGCCTAACTTGTTGTGACAGGCAGACACTCACATACTTACACGCTCACACACATGCGCGCACACACACCGTGCAGTGTTTCAGAGGGCTGCGAAGTGGGTGTAGAGAGGGGCTGGACTGAGCTCGGATAATCACAGGGGGCGTCGTACAGCATTTGAGGATGGATGGGAAGCGACAGGCTCAGAGTTGAATGGGTACGTGGCACAGCGTGCGGTGCTGTCCCGTGCAGCAAGATAATGTACTGGACAGGAACGCCATGTGACCTTTCACCTCGTTCAGACCTCATTCATCATTGCAATGGCTAATAAAATATGGAGTTTTTTTTTAAATTATTCATCCCTTGAGGGATTTGGGCAATAAGGTTGTTAACGCTTGTGACAATAAAATATAATCATTTGTAGAAACTTGGGGACCCATTCGGTTCCACATAAAACACACTAAGTAACTGCTCACCAATATTTATTTAATATTACTGGCCAATATAAGCATAGCACATTATGAATATTTCAGATGCTGTGGCTCAAGCTGAAACAAAATTGGCCCGTGAGTAGGAAGCAGAATGTTTTTGCAATCTAGGTCATTCTCCGTCTTTTAAATCCTTTTTTTTTTTTATAAGGGGCTTTCTTGGAAATGTGCTGCGCTGAAGTGCCCTCAGAATACCCTGGGACACGCAACCACTGGGTCCAATTGAAACATCATGTGTGATAACAGTAAATGAACACCCGTGTGTAGGGTTTATTAGCTTCCCTAGGATTCTGTAATTATATGGAGCAGAACATACAACCGCACATACTGTACATGTGACTTAGACGTATGAACTCACAACAGACAAACTATTACTGTAAGACAGTGGTTCTTAACCTGGGTTTGATCAAACCTTAGAAGATCGGTGAGTCAATGTCAGAGGTTTGATGGAGGTCAAGACTCACACCTGATTCAAATGATACGCCTCGCTTGGATCACGGTATATTGATTGTCCTATCTGAGCTGCAGGGAATTTTGTGCACTCGGTAGTCGACTTGTGACTTTTGTGATGGTACATCGTGTGTTTTCTCCATCCATCCATTTTCTTAACCACTTGTCCTCACACAAGGGTCGCGGGGGGCGCTGGAGCCTATCTCAGCTGGCTTCGGGCAGTAGGCAGGCTGAACTGGTTGCCAGTCAATCGCAGGGCACACAGAGACAAACAATCATCCACACTCACAATCACACCTATGGACAATTTGGTGTGTACAATTAACCTGGCATGCATGTCTTTGGAAATGTGGGAGGAAACCGAAGCACCCGGAGAAAACCCACACAAGCACGGGGAGAACATGCACTCTCCACCCAGGAAGGCTAAAGCACGAACTCGATTTCACGTCCTTCGCACTGGAAGGCGGACGTGCCAACCAGTCAACCACCGTGACGCCATCATGTGTTTTCTTTATTATTTTAATCATTTCATACTAACTATGCTGAGCAAAGGAAGAAAGTACACAATAAATTTAGTATAGTACATTTGACTCTAAAAAAAAGACTGTTTAGTCCAAGCCTAAACTTAGTCAAATTTAGGTAGGGCTGGGTTTAATAAAAATGTAATAATCGATATTGAATCACTGATATAGATTCGTAAAACCATGAATCGCTTATTTTAATATCACCTTTTAAAGGCCACATTTTTTGTATCGGTTTTCTTGAAATTTACTGTTGAATTGAATTTAAAAGTATTATCCTACATTTATGAAAGACCTGACTTATTGCACTTTAAGACAATTTAGAATCTTTTTAATTTATATGTACAACTATTGAATTTGAATTATTGAAATATTTTCATCTCCTCCTTGCTGATGTTAATGTTTGTGTAACACTTAAGTGATTATAGGACGTGTTACTTTCATTAATAAACTAAATCATGTAATCAGCTACTGCCTCCAGAAAATTGAATGTTTGTGGAGATTTTATCATTTCCTTTATAGTCAAGAAGAATTTATGTTTTATAATTAATCAATATCAGATTGACTTTTTGACACTTGTGAATCAAAATTGAATCGATTGAGGAAATTAGAATTGATACACAGCCCTAGTCAAATTTACACTTGGAAAAAAAAAAAAAAGTACAAATATTCAAAGTAAACGTAAATGTATTGTTAGACTGGGAGCAAATTTTGTCATTTTAGAGTATTCTACAAAATGTACTGTGTGATCGGACAAATATGTGCAATATGAATTCACATGTATTTTCAGGATGGGGGAGCTTGAGGACCCAAATGCGGGAAGACAGGGCAAGGAGGCAGAGGTTCAATTTAAAAAAAAAAAAAAAAAAAAAAAAAAGAATTTTAATTACTTACAAACAAAAGGTGATCTTCCAAAGTCGAAGATAAACCAAAACATGGGGGAACTAGGCAAAAATGAATAGCATGACATGGGGAAAAGACGAGGGAAAAGACGAGGCAAAAAACGGGCAGCATGCCATGGGGAAAAACAATGAACCGACACAGACAGAGGGGAGACAGCAGACACTAACGACACAAGACACACCTGGGCAAGACACAAGTGGCTGAGGGCACTGATTGGATCACACGAGGAAGGGCAGGATCACACTTAACAAGACAAGGAAGACACACAAGGAAAACAGATCCAAACATGACAGAACCCCTCCGTCGAGGGACGGCTCCCAGACGTCTCTATAAAAAAAAAAAAGTTCAAAAACAGAGCGGGCGGAGGGGAGCACGGAGGCAGGAACCTGGCACATCCATCAGGGCCAGTCCGGGGGGCGTCTTGACACCAGACGAGGGGAGCCCGGCGGCGCCCCGACGTACGTACACCTCTTGTCCACCCTCATGGGCATGACGCCGCCATTGAAGAGGCGAAGAGACCAGGGACTGCAGCGGCCGGCGAGGCACGGGGGCTTGGGGCAGCCGTGGAGGCGGCCGGCGAGGCACGGGGGCCTGGGGCAGCCGTGGAGGCGGCCGGCGAGGCACGGGGGCCTGGGGCAGCCGTGGAGGCGGCCGGCGAGGCACGGGGGCCTGGGGCAGCCGTGGAGGCGGCCGGCGAGGCACGGGGGCCTGGGGCAGCCGTGGAGGCGGCCGGCGAGGCACGGGGACCTGGGGCAGCCGTGGAGGCGGCAGACGAGGCACGGGGACCTGGGGCAGCCGTGGAGGCGGCAGACGAGGCACGGGGACCTGGGGCAGCCGTGGAGGCGGCAGACGAGGCACGGGGACCTGGGGCAGCCGTGGAGGCGGCAGACGAGGCACGGGGACCTGGGTCTGCCGAGGCAGACGAGGCACGGGGACCTGGGTCTGCCGAGGCAGACGAGGCAAGGGGCCCTGGGTCTGCCGAGGCAGACGAGGCAAGGGGACCTGGGTCTGCCGAGGCAGACGAGGCAAGGGGACCTGGGTCTGCCGAGGCAGACGAGGCAAGGGGACCTGGGTCTGCCGAGGCAGACGAGGCAAGGGGACCTGGGTCTGCCGAGGCAGACGAGGCTCGGGGACCTGGGTCTGCCGAGGCAGACGTGGCTCGGGGACCTGGGTCTGCCGAGGCAGACGTGGCTCGGGGACCTGGGTCTGCCGAGGCAGACGTGGCTCGGGGACCTGGGTCTGCCGAGGCAGACGTGGCTCGGGGACCTGGGTCTGCCGAGGCAGACGTGGCTCGGGGACTTGGGACAGCGGCAGACGTGGCTCGGGGACTTGGGACAGCGGCAGACGTGGCTCGGGGACTTGGGACAGCGGCAGACGTGGCTCGGGGACTTGGGACAGCGGCAGACGTGGCTCCGAGCACCACCAGCCGAAGCCCAGCGACGCCCGACTCCCTCAACCAAGGACGACAGTAGGTCCATTTGGGCGGCCATGGCGTGCTGGAGCTTCTCATGGCGTGACAGGCATGCCTCCTGATTCCACAACTCGGCCTTCAGCGCTCCCGCTGGGTCCTCCTCAGGTCGGTTCATTCTGTCAGGATGGGGGAGCTTGAGGACCCAAATGCAGGAAGACAGGGCAAGGAGCCAGAGGTTCAATTAAAAAAAAAAAGGAATTTTAATTACTTACAAACAAAAGGTGAACAAAAGGTGATCTTCCAAATTCGAAGATAAACTAAAACTAGAACCAAAACATGGGGGAACAACTAGGCAAAAACGAACAGCATGACATGGTGACAAGCCGAGGTAAAAAAACAGGCCGCATGACATGGGGAAAAACAATGAACCGAGACAGCAGACTAAATACACAGACACTAACGACACAACAAGACACACCTGGGCAAGACACAAGTGGCTCAGGGCACTGATTGGATCACACAAGGAAGGGCAGGATCACACTTAACAAGACAAGGAAGACACACAAGGAAAACAGATCCAAACATGACATGTATGGTGTTCCACAGGGTTTAATTCTGACTCCTGTGCTGTTTTCATTCTATCTGCTGCCACTGGGTTCCATCTTAAGAAAACAGCGGTGGTTGTTTTGAAGTGCTCTATAAATTAAGTTGACTGATGGAAATCAGCGTCCTGACTGCATGATTTGCAATGCAAAGTTGAGCAATTCAAGCCCAGGTAGCTATCTCGAAAAACTCAAGGAACAAACTGCATGGAGATGGGGAATACGAGAACAGAACACTTTCTGAATTCAAGGGGAAGAAAGCCAGATTTGATGAAAAGGCTACTCTCCCTGTTCATTTTGTTAAACAATAAGCCCAAAACCGATGTCTTTAATTTGAAAGAAACCACATTAGATTTTTCATTAAAGAAGGGTTTGGTGAATGTGCATAGTAAACTGGTGAGGTTCAGTACCTCCTAAAGGTTAAGAACCACCACTAAAAGATAAAAAAACAAAACGAAAAAAAAAACTCATATGCTTGAAACGTCAGCATTAACCCCCCAGCTCCAATTTCTCAGAAGTCTGTCTATCCTTATGGAGAGAAGAGGGAAGGGGCCCCTGTTCAGATCAAACGTGACCCCTGACCCTGCCAATACACCACGGCATTGTCTTGCTGACGGCCCGCTCCATTCGAGTCACTGTCACCGGCCCCCGCATTTGTACACTGTCATCAAGCTGCATTAGACCAGAGTGAGAGAGGGCCTGACAGAGAGGGGAAAAGGACACTGGCAGCCTGATAGCAACTCGAACGTCGCCAGGCATCCCAAAACGACATTAAAGTGAATAAGCACAGTAAATAAGCCGCAAGATTTACCGAGGCATTGTCACGCAGGACAAAAATTTACCTTGATGGGAAGCGCTTTGAACACCCCCGCCATAAACGGTTAAAAGCATGATCGCTTCGAGGGGTCAGCAGAGGCCCTGACCGCATAAAATAACAGTGTGAATGCTCAGTGATTTGTGCATATTCATTCAGGAAAAACACGCCATTCAGTAGACTGCGAGGGGAGAGCTGGCTCGCTATTGCACCAGCATTTCTGTTGAAAGCTTCTGTCCAAATACATACATGGAAAAAAATATATATTGAAACTCAAATAAGGATAAAAAGCCTTACACATGACCTCTACGACACTTTAATTGTAACATTTTGTGGAAGTGAACAGAAATCCAACGAATCCATAAAAAATTAAATATTGACACAACATTATAATGAAGTAACAATAAATACAAGTAATTACATAAATATACAGAAAACGCTTCTTGAAAAAATGTCTAATACTGCCATTTATGGATAAGAAACAAACCCGACGCTTATTTCAAGAGCCTGCGGAGTTTGTGACACTGAGGTGCTTCTAAAAATAAAGTTTATCGATTGAACAATTATGGCAGAAATATAGGTAGAATTTGAGCAACACATGCTAATATTGCGTTCGACTTCCACCCAATGGCTAATTTGCGATCACACGTGGGAATCATTACATGCAACAGCTCTCATTAGCAGATGATGTGCAGTACAAAATGCAGCCACTGCTGTGATAACAGGCCCTTAAAATAAGGTGTGCGGTCACTTGAGACATTTATGATCCGGAGCAGTTGACTGGGTGGGCTGCAGGCAGATGCTGCCCCTAACCACAGATTGGGTCACCTCTCACCAGAGGTGCCAAATCCAGGTCCAGAGAGTAAAAACCCTGCCACAATTTGGCTTTAGCCCCCAGGTGCTAGATGAGCGAGCTTCCATGGTGCTCGTTTACCTGCTAGGGAGCTAGTTAGCTAGCATCAGGGGCTGAAGCCAAACGGTGACAGGATTTTTACTTTCTGGACCTGGATTTGCCACCTCCGCCTCTCACTGTGTGCGAAAAAGTATTCAAAAGTGAAATGACACAAACCCGAATCTGTGTTTAGTCCCATCAGCTGCACTGGTTAGCCTCAACAAGTCAGCCAAAAGGGAGAGAAAGATGTGGCAGGGGGGCTATCATAACAGAGACTGAGGTAGACACACTAGGTTGGCTCAGAGTTAAGAGCTCTGGATACAAAACAATATAAGCTCCCCCTGTGGTCACACTTATTTCAAATACACATTTTAATTGGTCATTGCTGGAGTGACATTCAAAGACACGTCAACATGATGACACACTTTGCACCTCTTCAATATTATATTCGTCTACACTTCATGACATGAAGAGTCGGCATAGAAAAACCTACCCGTTGGAAACCGATGGTTCATTTATGATACTTAGATCTCCCTTGTTTGGCCAGAGCACCATTGAAGGTTATTGATCATACGTTAATGGCAAGCTGAGTTTGTGTTGGTTTCCAAGTGAGGTATTGTTGAGCATTTATAGCAAGTCCAAGTACTGTATGAATCAAACACTGACATGGATACACTCAGAGCACCTTTGAAGCAGAGCTTGGAGTTTTACAAACCTACAGAAAGCTGTGTCAAAGCCACCCACAATATTTGAATGTTATGGCTATGCACACTTAAGACACTTTATTTCACAATGCTGGTTACTGCTGCTGTTCCTGCTAATTCCTATAGAGCTCTTATCCAGACATGCAATAGCACAACTAGGATAGAATGAAATCCTGATGATTGCACAGCAAACATAACCTGGTTTGGGAATGTTGAATATAAGCAAAGAAACTGTCAAAGTTGTCAAATTGGGTATGCAGCAGGAGAAAATTTGGTACAAAACTGTCAAATAAAGTGTCAACAACTCATTACACTGGGTAAACAATTTGAAAAAAAATCTGCTGAGTCAGATTGTTGTGCAGATAAAAACTAAAAATGGCATGCTGATTCCAAGATTGAAGTATTTTTTTTTCTAGCATGTCAAGTTTTTTCTCCGCAGCTTCAGATAAGCAGAATTCCACTGATTAGCTGTAGTAAGACTGTAGTCTGTAGAAGAGCGGATTATACGACTAGCTTTGTCTTAACTTTGTAACCGTGGACATACCGCTGTAAATTACATTTTGTTTTATAGTGTTTTGGTAGTTTTCAAGGCCTGTAACAATTCCATATTAGTGTTTCATATTACATACATACACTATTATAACATATTTTTTAAGATAGTGACTTGAGTATCCTTGAAAACTTGAGATCAGTTTTACATTCTGCACCCAAAAATAGCTGTCAGACCTAACTCAACAAAATGATGTTCCCCAGTGTTATCTAACAAAGCACATGGGCCTTATGGCAAACTCAATTCTCGACATGATAGCCATTTCAAATATGCACACTACGTCAAAGTATATAGAGCACGCAGCAGAAACGGAGTCCCGTGTAAATTCTTTAAATGCGCAGATTGGAACATCCAAATATCAAATGAAGCACCACACATCTATAACATGGGGCATTCTTTGGATAATAAATGAACAAGGCATCATACTGTATATTCCTGATATACAAAAACATTCATCAGTATTTGCACATGGAGAACAATTGGCAACGTTCGAATACAAAGAGCTAAGACAAAATAAATCACTTTTAAAATTAATGCTATGTACAAATGATAAAGAGGACCCCAAAAAATATATCAATAAATTATGTATTCAAAACAATATTTTACAAAACTAACTCTGATCGTGATACAAAGTGATCCTGATGTCTTTCATTACTAACACACAGCCCAACTACTGTTTTATAGTAACTAGAGAAAAGAAGATTCTTCTGGCCACAGCTGTCACTGAAGCGTTTTGTTGTGATGTACTGTCTCTGGCACATTTGCAGGACAGAATATCACTGCTATGTAAGTGCAACAGTAATGGATTTTCCAAATGTCTTGAGAAAATGTTGCAGGCACCAGTGCGGGAAGCGTTGGGGACTTAAAGTCTTAGGAGTATACAGTTTCTTTTCTCCAATGCAAAAGCACCACAGATGCCCCTTTCAGTATGATTGTGACTGAATATCACTACTGGCAAAAAGTGAGGTTAAAAAAAGAAGTTATAGAGTTGTTGTTGTTTTTTTATGAGCGTACCGAGCTCCATGGGTCTGCGCTCCAGTGGGGGCTAGACGGGCACGGCTGAGTATTGCACTGCTCCCGATCCGGCGGCTTGTCGTGGATCTCGCAGCTCAGATCATTGAAACGCTCACCATTTGGACGTTGACATACCACCAGTCTCGTCTTGATCCCGCCTCCGCATGGTTTGGTGCACTGAGGACAGCATGAGGAGAGCTCACATTAAAAAGCTGTTTCAAAAACAAAACAAAACACTAATGCTATCCCGTGGGAATCACAAAGAATGTGAAATTGAGCTTCAGGTATTTTCAGATGTCCTTTTTCTCATGCAACCTTCACAAACAGTCAAAGTAATTATCCAAACATAAGCATCCCAAAGTTTGGTTTTCCCACTAGCCCTTTTAACACCAGTAAAGCTGTGTCTGTCTGCCTTACCTCTCCCCAGTTGCCATAGATCCACTGCGGACATGGCCCCGACTCACAGGATCGCTGCTCACTGGGCCGGCTGCGATCCTCACAGCTGTTGGCAGGGTAGCCGTTCTCATCCTGGCACACTACGACTCGCCGCTGAAAGCCTCCTGCACATGTGCTGGAGCACTGTTGTCAAAGAGAGAGAGGTTCTCACACTTTGCTGCACAGTGTATACAGGGATAGACCCAGTGGAGCCCAGAAGGGATGTTGCACTGAATGATATTTAAGGGTAGATGTGATGATGTGAAACCGATGGCAATGGAGTAGCAACTGAGGGCCATATATACTAAAGGTTTTTCGTAGCTTTTCCGTGGCGCTAACCGGTAAAAATGGAGCCATTTTGTGATCATTTTCACGTGAAAGATGCATGATTTATGCCCACGTCAACATCTGAAAAATGTTGAAAACAAAATGATTGCACCAATAATTGATATTTTAAGGACATTAAATGAATGACTGAATGACTGAATGACTGAATGACTGAATGACTGAATGACGTCGTCGTCATCCTCATCCTCTCCACTCACTATAGATTAATAGCACCAAATGAGGAAAACACATTTGGACCTCCTCGGTCTAACCTCGCCTTCTGATAATGTCATCATTCTCGCAACTGTTACTATAGTCTACTGCAGTGTTCTTGGCGCAAACGCAAATCCATGACATACCATGTTTTCCCCCAGCAGTCCAACTTTGTGGGCGTGTTTGCGCTGGTATATCATTAGAGCAATATCCTTAGTGTATAGGACGTTAACAGGGTGCCCTGAATGTTTTGTTTTGGATGTAAAAGACCTCTGAAGTGATATAATTTGAAATTAGACCACAATTGTGGGGCAAAATGTCTGTGAAGTCACCTAAAACCAGAGGTGGGTAGAGTAGGCAAAAATTGTACTCAAGTAAGAGTTGTGTTACTTCAAAATAATATTATCCATCCATCTATTTTCTGAACCGCTTATTCCTTACAAGGGTCGCGGGGGTGGTGGAGCCTATCCCAGCTGGCTTCGGGCAGTAACCGGGGTACACCCTGAACTGTGTGTCAGTCAATCCAGGCAAAATAATATTACTCAAGTAAAAGTAAAAAGTAGTCATAAAAAAAATCACTCAAGTACAAGTAAAAAAAAAAGTATTCACTGAAACGAATACTCAAGTACTGAGTAACTGCTTGAACATGAAGTCTGATTATTTTTAAAAACAATGTCATCAAACAGACAAAAACATAAAATTATCAGCAAATGCTGGCATCGTCAAATCATAAAATAAAAATAATAACTTTTTAAACTCAGACAACAGTGCAAGCAGACACGTTAGCCCAAAGCATGCACAATCCATTCACAAATTGTGGCGTAACTCTCCTCCCAGTCTAACGCCCATAGGTGGCAGTTTCTGAAATCAAAAGCACCAAGATGTCATCTTTCAGTTGACTCTTTCGGGTTCCCATCATGCCTGCCAGTTCTCAACCAGGGCCGCATTCCTGTATATAAGCAATGTGTCTGCGGAAATGCTCCCACACAGTCAGTCAAGTGGAACGCTTACGTGAAAATACGGTAAATCTAATGTATGATTGGGGCGGCAGGTAACAACCATAGTGTAGCCCAATATAGCGGAGTAAGAGTAGCATTTCTACTTCACACATCTACTCGAGTAAAAGTAAAAAGTATTGTGTGGTAAAACTACTCTTAGAAGTACTTAACCCCCCCCCCACCCCAAAAAAAAGTTTCTCAAGTAATTGTAACGGAGTAAATGTAACTCTTTACTACCCACCTCTGCCTAAAACTTTATAAATGACGTCACACAAGACCTCAGTATACTTCCGGCTCAATTCAATGACTATCAATTTATTTTACTTTGTTTGTTGTGGCTTTTTATGAAGAACAATAGCCTATACCGGAAGGTCCTGAAGTAAGCAGACTCACAAAGTAGTAAGACAGGCTCAGGTCTTGAGCGCAATCATGTCTTATTAAAGTTAAGGAAGTCTATGCACACCCAGTAATGCAAAAAAAAGGAAAAAAAAGAAGCTGACTATACTATTATAGATACTATTCAAATATGCCTACTAGCAGCTTTGAGCTTACTTACTGTATTTAGCTACATAATATATATATAATACAAGGCCGTCCTCGGTTTATGACAGCATTGTGCTCTTCAAGTGGTGACGTAACTGGAATTTGTCCGTATATCCGTATATTAGTATATCGCTAACTTATACGTATATAGTAAATTCATAATTTCATTAAATATTGGTATAAAAAACACTTGAAAAACGATCAAATGGAAAAGCAGTAAGTACGGCGCTAAGTAAGCATGCTTCCAAGTTCACTGCATGCTCAAACCGTCTTATGTTAGCATTGCTAGCATAAACGCTTTGCTTCATACAGCAGCTTGTAAACAATCCTGTGCTCTTGAACGCTTTTCTGGATTTGCACAGAATTTTTAGATCTTGTTGACAGTTCACTCACCGCGCCCCAGGGCCCAGTCCGCCATTGGTGGGATTGGCTTTGAGGAATGATGTTCCTGGCGCTGCTGTTGGGTGTGGATGGAAAAGGTCTGGAATCACTGGAATGGGATGGGCATTGAGACATGGCGCAGTCCTGTTCTGTGCTCGGCCGATCGTCTGGGTCACACTCGTTGGCGTTCACTTCTTGGTCATTGAAGTTGACACAGACCACTTGCCGTGTTGTCTTCCCCTGACCACAGGTTACTGAACACTGAAAACAGTTTCACATTAGGAATCAATTAAAATTACCTTGCTGTTTAGAAATACACAAGCCCCCTCCCACATGTGTGAGTCTCAAAATTTGTGTATGTCATCATTGTGTTGATATGTGCAGGTTTTTTTCCAGGTTCATACTGTGCCCCCACCATTAAGAAGCACAGTTGGGCCTTGTTTTTTTTCCTACCTCCTTCTTCATGTCTCCTTCCATTTAAGAAACTTGGGACACTAACGAACAAACTGCCAGGATTCCCATCCTGCCTCCCACTGTGGGTCATTGTTATTTTTTGTGTTTCTTGGTTGTGACTATGAGGACAAATTCCTTCTGTGTTTTTACATACTTGGTCAATAAATATGATTCTACTATTCGTAAAGACTGTTGAAGAAAGAGTATGATGTATTTTGGAAAATTCCTTGATGCTGCGCAGCATTGCCATGCTTGAGCAGAAAGCTTCAGGAAAACACTCGAGGCACCTCTGTGCTTTTTTTCCCCATGTAGTCAAAATGATGGTTCAGTTGTGTTGTGGCACATGTCGTTCCGCTTACTGCAATAACGGTCAAAACAGTGGCATCAAACAATATAGTGTCACCCTTCGCATTCCCCAAGCAGACTCCACATTTTGACATTCTTGTATAAGGTCTTCTATTGCAGAGTTATGCAACTGCATGCATGTCCTGGCATTTCTACTGCCCAAGTGCAATGTTATCAACACAAAGCTGCATAAATATGAATACAGTATAAACACTGTAATAAGGATTAAGGATGAACAGTTTCCCTTTGAGGAAGTCATAGAGTGTCTTTGGCTCAGTGGTAAGATGTGAGTTTGCGCACATTTGGGTGTGCATATGTTTGTTATTGGCGACCAGACCTGCAGTTGACCAGTATTGTAATACACGTGTCCTGATGAAAACCATCTGTAAGCAAGGGTGCAGCCCCTTGGATCTCTCATCTCAAAAAATGCTTGCCTCTCTGCTTACCCTCTCCCTAGCTGATTTCCCGAGTGCTAAACACGTGAAAAGTGTTGAAAGAAGTATGCAGTTTCGGCAAATCACGCTGATGGAGGGGATGGAGTCGAGGTCTGTCGGGAAAACCAAGTGAGAAACGGTGGGCAGTTGTATAACATTTGTATGTGAATGATGCAACATGCAAGCATGGAGTTGGACAGTTTTCTGACGTAAATCAATCATTAAACATGTCTTTTAATGTGTAGAATTATAAACTGAAGATATATCACCATACTCTCTTAATTGAAAGTGTACAAAAGTATGTTTTTCAGAGAGATCAAGTGGAAGCTGATGATTTTGAGGAGGAAATGTAGTAGTAGCAATGTTGGCCATGAGAGAATTAAGCACTGCATATTTCTTAGCATTGGCAATATCTTTTATATAGTTTGATTATAATGTGCATAATACACCTGTGAGAATATGTGCACTTTTGATTTTAAGATATTATTTTATTACAAAAGATATATTAAAAGTGTTAAAGAATTAAACGCTAGAGCCGTTTTAGTTTAGTCAGGTTTTTTTTTTTCTATGGGTGGTGTGCCTCGGGATTTTGTCAATGAAAAAAATGTGCCTTAGCACAAAAAAAGGTTGAAAAACACTGGTCTAGTCTATATTCACTGTTAAGCCTGGAGTACACAGAGCAACACAACTTGAACTAGACAGAAATGGACAACTGTGAACAAATTACAGTCGGTGACTGACCCTTGCATACCTACCGACGATCCTGAATTTGCTGCCTCAAAAAATGTGACCCGTCTTGTACTTATGAGTTTTTGAAGCCACATATAGTATAATGGTTCCATGTTAGACCTACATTGGTTCCAGATGAGGTTAGATGTCCTGAATCATCCCGTAATTACTATGTTGCTATAGGCTGAGACCACCTGAGGCTTCTTTCCCATTCTCTCCAACTGCGTGGTAATTTGATCACATTCAGAAGTGTTTGCACATGGGGGATGTGTAAAGAAAGGTCTTTCTACATTTGGTACAAGTGGGTCGGTCAATGCCTAATCATAAATTGGGTTTAACCAAGCAGACTTTCATTTTCATGAAAGTTGCTCTACTGTAGCCTATTTGTTGATAGTGATGGCACAAAAACAAATCTCAAATTTTAGGTCAATCAGCCCACCAAAATTTTGACAGCCTTCCGGAAGTGTCTCGGGAATCTCGGGAAGTACTGGCTCAATCGTCGCAAAACAGGTATTGTTGGAAAGGGAATTCAACAAGGATTCAAAATCTAAATAATCATTTATGAGATTGTTGCATATCTATGATTTGATTCATTATGACACTTGATGAACCTGAGTAGAAATAAGACGTTAAATAATTTTCTTACCGCAGTCCACTCCAACACTTTCCATTGTCCACATGCAACAACGGAGCACACTTCTCTGGCCGGAGGTTTTGGGAGCTGAGCACATGCCGACTCATCTGCCACACCACCGTGGTTGTCACGACAACTGACATAACGCATACGGGTTCCTTTGCCACAGCTGGCACTGCACTGTTAAAAAGCGGAGTAAAAGATAAGTTACTGTAGAACCAATACAAGGGCAAATTGATTGTATATATGGAATATATACTATACGGATCACCATATAGTATACAATATACAACTATATGGATCACCAACCTGGGTCCAGGAACCAAACCGCCACTGGGTTTTGTGGCCCTGATGGGACGGGACTTTGGTCCCTGGGGGAACAGGTTGTCTGTTTGGACACTGGGCCAGTTCACAGTCCTGCGGAAGAACAAGTATAGACATGCAATGTCACGACTAAGACAGATCCTTTGACGTGAAACACTCACAAATAACTTATGCAGTTGTGTATGCAGCAGTTTGAGAGTGGTTATGTTTCCCATCAACCCATACCAGCTTGTCAAAACAACATGAGCTGCATCTCCCTATCAGTTCAAACTATGGATTGTGGCAGTAAGCCACTCAGCATAAAGCCCTGATCCCTGTCATAACAGGTCATAGTGGAGTGGTACTCAGGGGTCCAATGCCCATGCTGGCATGGTTCAAAGCTCCACCCCTTGTCCAACCCTTGTCCCTAACCTTCCGCCCTTTTCCCTTTTTCCCTCCCATGCCCTGCTATGCCCTCTGACCCCAGTCTTTAGGAATGAGAGTTAGTCAAATCTCGCAGGCTCCACATTCCACACTCACGGCCACATTCAAAGCGGCTCTCGGCATGCAACGAGCAGACACTAATAAATGGTCATCCTTCCCCAACGCCATCCCAACTAAGTGGCAAAAATACAAACCTCTCTAACCTTGCATTTAAAACTCCATCCATCTATCTGCACCTCTCTTACTAAGCTCTACTTGGCTGCTGCTGCTGGGACTGGCAGCTCAATGACCGACTTCAGGGCTAGCTGGTTAGAATCACAACAAGGTGTGCCGACTGCTTCGGGGTCACTGCTTCTGTTAACCCAGGCACCGGAATGAAGAACTGCCGTGACTAGAAGGGAAGGCGGCTCATCCTGAGTCTGCATACTCTGCCCTCACAATGTGATAAATACCTCACGATAAACAAATGTTTCATTCATTGTCGAAATAGGTTTTGTAGTCATTTCTATAGTCAGGTTTCCATCCATATGTTTCAAATTTTTTAAGCGAATTTACTGAAAATGCGCAAAATGGACATGCGACTTATGCCCGTTTCCATCTGTTCATCTTTTGCAAAAATTGAGAGGGGACTCCGCCACTATAGGTGGCAATATACACCATAGAGATGTGATCCACCAGTAATTTAAAAGAAGAAGACCAGGAAGCGACTGCGCCGTGCGATGACGTTGTATGAGTTTTCTTTTGTAATTATTGATCAACCGTAGCGTTTCTTTGCTGTTTTCCATCTAAAATAGCATTAATATTCACTTCTTTAATTAATTCCAAAAAGATTTCTGATTGGTCGTCTCCCCAAACATACCTTATTTTATCGTCCAACATTGCTTTGGGACTACAAACATACGTGTGACGTAATATCCGGTCAAAACTTTCGACGTGTATCCAGTCTTGCCAGCGGTTATTCGCAAAACCTGTTTCCATAGTCAAAATTAGCATTTTTCTTTTTTCGATACGCTTCAAAAACCACCACCTCTAAGCGTAAAAACGTCTTCGTGAATTTTGGGCCCTTTTTCGAATTTCTCGTGTTTCCATTCAGTTTTTTTTTTCCGCATTTCTTGAAAATTCGAATAAAAATGGGTGGATGGAAACCCAATTTATGTCTGTGTCTAGAGAACTTTGCAAACAGGCAAATTCGACACTTCCACTCCAATTTGGCTATCACTACAACTGATGAGTTGAATATTTTTGCTGTCTTGTTAATAGGGTCTTGGAATACACTTATAGCTAGAACAGCACTCAGTGGAGTGCAGATCTCATCCAAGGCTAGTATTGTAGTTTATTATTATTATTATTATGATGATGATGATGATGATTAGTATTATTATAGTAATAATGGTAGATCGCGTGACATCAAAAATAGCTCACTGGTAGCTCTCTATGCACCTTAACCGGAAGTCGGAGATTCAATCCCCAAGTGGACTGCACCCCTCAAAAAAGGTCAATTGCAGGAGGCTGGCTCCTTGAAAAGTAGATCTTGGAGCAAAAAAGTTTGAGCACCCCCTGACCTAGTCTCTCCAGTGACCCTAACAGCGGCATAAAGCGTCTGTTAACTTGACTCCTAGGATAATAGGAACACACAAAAAAACGACACCATGGTAAGGTGACGGTCGGTAAGCGAGGTGTTGTAAATTATGCTAATTGAGAAGTCACAAATTGACTAATTTACATAAAAACTGACCCCACAACAAGTTTGCCTGCCCGTGACTTGGCAGCTAGACTGGGCAAAGATCTATCATTGTCAAGTGATGGGTGAAGTGATGAGTCCAAAAAAAGAACAAAAGCCGAAAGGTAAGCAGCGCTGAAGTGCTAGCATAGTTTAGCATTAGCTAGTATATAACCAGCCTATACTCAAACGTTGGGATAAGATGTTAACATGGAGGCTAGATTTATTGTGATTTACTCAGTTAGCAACACTGAGTAGGTTTGCTTCGTTGCATGCCCTTGCCCGGCCGCCATTGTAGCAAAAGTTGTATTCGGTATTGAGACAGCTAACCAAAACAAAGATTTCAATCATGGTGTTGCAAGTTGATATTAAGTGTGCTGCAAATCATTATCCTTTGTGTATTTTGCTGGAAGAATGTCAGAGGCCTTTTATTAAGACACCTGGGAAATGTTTTAAATTGCATTTTTGTATTCTTTAATGTAACCTATGTATACAACATATTCAAGACTCTTACTGTTTCTTACATAACACAGCACAGTTTTTAATAACATGCATCCCAGGGAATTCTGTCTGAGAGCCGCTTGAATATGTGGGGCAGTGACGTACAGTATATTATTTTCCTGCCAATGTAGACTATACGAGATCAGACAGCTTTATTGAGACCAGGTGGCAATGACAAAGTATGTTTCTGTCTGCATGCACCGACGGTCATATGTGCACAAATATGGAGGATTTCCCTAATAAGCAATTTTGGGGGGAAAACATTTAAGAGTGAAGAAATGTTAAAATGTCAATAAATGTGTGGACATTACATGCATGATAGGAAAGTACAGACATTGTAGGCTCCTATGGGTTTAATCACTTAACAAGACTGAACAAAGGAGGTGAAAAGACAAAAAATTATTTCCCCGCCTTTACCTGGGTGTCAGTGGGCCGGGTGGCAGCATTACATTCAGTGTCTTCCATGACTGCACCATAAGATCCAACCACACATTTTACAGCTCGCATCTGGTACCCAAGCCCACATGAGGTAGTGCACTGTGTTCAAAAGACAGAGAGAAAACGAGTGATCGTGGAGGACAGCAAAAGAAAGGCCAACAAAAGAGGTCTGATCGAGGCAACAAAACCAGTTCAAAACAAAATTTAATAAGTCAGCAGAAATACAACTTTACTCTTGTGAAAGGCAATTTGACCTTAAATGCAAGACACAATACTGTACCTGGAAAGCCTACTTAATATACATTGAATCGTCTACAATAGCTAACTCAGAGGTTCTACCTTCCACTCTCTTCTCCCTCACTGACCTCAATGAAATAGGGTCAAACTTGTTTGGCAGACACTTCACTTACAGTTTGACCATGCTTAATTAAACAGCTTCAAATATACCTTATAGGGGAAATCAAGTAAAAAATGTCTTTGTAGTAATGTGTTCTATGTGCCCCCACTAGACTAAACACTGGTGGTTAATATTGCGTTCATGGAAAAATGATTAAATGGAATAATTTATCAGCTATTTATCAGGAAAACACACACACACACATTTGAATAAGCGTGGTTTATTAATTATTAATTGTATTAATTAATCTGGTGTTTGCATAAAATTGGTAATTTTTTTTATGAAGATCACTCAACCAAATTTGCATTGATGCAAAGGTTGGACAAGAGGCGTTCCTGTTGGCCAAAAACGTAGCTGATAGGAAATGGCAAATAATTTCCTTATCTGAGAAATTGTTCCATCATATTTTGAATCTGTTCTTTTCACTGCTCTTAAAAAGACTAATTGACCAGCTCAGCTCCCAGTGTCCGCCCTGAGATTGGGACGTTGTGGGTTCAATCCCCGGCCAGGTCATAGCAAAGACTTATAAAAATAGGACCCATTGCCGCCATGCTTGACACTCAGCATTAAGGTTTGGAATTGGGGGGTTAGATCACCAAATGATTCCCGAGCGTGGCCCCTGCTGCTGCTCACCGCTCCCTCAGGGGATGGGTCAAATGTGGCGAACGAATTTGGCCCCACTTAGGTGTGTATGACAGTCAGTGGTACTTTAACTTCAACTTTATATACTAAACCCTTTAAAAACTGACTAGCACATCTGGAAAATTATATGCTCTATCAACAGGCTCACTCGTACTGGAAGGCGGTTCGGGGTACTAAAATCAATGTAAAACCACCCAGTTTACACATGGAAAAACCGTACCCCCAAGCGGAACTTTGAGATGAATATTGTAAAGAATGGAGTCTTGTGCATTGTAGCGTGAAATCTGAGCTCCAATTAATCTGCGCGTTTTGGATAAGAACAATATTCAATGGGCCTTACCTGTCCCCAAGGTCCGACCTGCCAAGAGGCACACTCCTGCTGCTGACACGTCTGGACTGACTCAGGCTTTGGTGAACCACAGAAACGGTCATCTAGACGGTCCTCACCAAACTGGCACCATGTTTGGCGGTGCTTATAGCCTTTCCCGCATGTGACAAGGCACTAAAAGCAAGATACATTCATGATTAAAGTAGTCACACTAAATGTGTATAGCATTATCTCAGTCAGCTCAGTTTAGCTCATTGGAACATCCTCTTGATGTCACACAGATGATCCAACAGTTTTGACTTTTAAAGCAAGTGTATTTTCCTCAACAAAGGACATGCATACTGCATGTACAAATATTATGTTGGGGGAGGCATATAGTACAGTGTAGTTGTTTGTATTTGGAGGCACCCACATGGGAGATGTAAAATATTTCTGGAATGTAACCCAAAGCTTTTCAAGCTCCTTGGTCCACAATGCGTAAACTGTGCAGTCTTTTGCTGACTATAGTTCAAAAGTTGAATAAAGCACTGGGATTTAACAATGGGGTCTTGCAATTAAAAGTATTTATTTAGGCATGGGCAACTGCACATGGCCCCACCTTCGCTCAGTGCAAGCAAGTGGGTGTGTGTCAATCAGGTCCAGCTTGTAATAACTAGAATCACCGACAGTGGAAAACCGAAAAATTGGACTAGCTTATGAGCCACAACTCACAGCAAGCAAACAAACATACCATTGGACAAGGCCTGCTTATGCGATAGCACGTGCTAGGCCATTCTTGGAGACCTTCCCATTAATTGTGCTGGTCGGATTAAGATGTTGCGCGCCAGTGTTGCCAACTACATACAATACAATCCTATAGTAATGAATCAGCTACGGCATAGGTCTCAAACTCCGGTCCTCGAGGGTGGCATTCCTGCATGTTTTAGATGTTTCCCTCCTCCAACACACCTGATTCAAATAGTCAGGATGATGATTCAAATGATCAGGATCATCTTCCTGATCATTTGAATCAGGTGAGCTGAAGGAGGGAAACATCTTTAAAAATGCAGGTTTGTGACCCCCCAAGGACCGGAGTTTGAGACCTATGCGCTATGGAGTGTCTTACAAGTCGTGCTAAGTGGTCAAATTATATTGTCATCTTTACATTTTTCATTTGATCTAGTTGACTGGAACAACATCACTAAGAAGGCAACACTGCTAAGGCCCAGCTGGTGACACTTGACGGGGCTCTGAAGAGCCCCACTAGGATCCAGTGCGCCAAATTGCAGATGTGCACCAGTCGCCCCACTTCCACCACCTATAAAGAAAATAACAGCCAAAGGTATAGCTGTCACAGCCACAGTGACATTCTGGTCCTTGAGATTATGAATTAAAATCAAAGTCCTCTAAACTGCCTTTATCTTGAGTTAGAAATGAGCGCTCTAAGTGGGAGAAAAGTTGTGATGATCCTTAGTGCCCATGACTGACAGGTGCCCTTAGAAAACAGCATACAATTTTCAAGATTGAAGCTGTGAGGCTCAAAGCAATATTTTTTTCGGAGTGCCAAATCCCTGGCAGTACCCGTGACTATATGCTCTAAGAGCGTGAAAGTGTCATAAATCTGTTTTAAGTAAAAGTGTCAGTAACTACTGAACAAACCTCTGACCAGTCTCCAGTCTTCCATTGTGGACAGAGGAATTCATTGCAGGGTTGGACGGCCAGCTTGTCCCGTTGACTGCACTTGCTGTCATCACTTTGAGCCTCTGCTGCCTTTCGACACACTGCCCCTCTTCGGCGGGTGCCCCCACCACAACTCGTTGAGCACTGCACAACAGACAGATCAACAAGAGGAAATGTTGTGTAAAAACAAATGTTGGTTTCAGTTTGACATATAACCACCTTAGCCATTTCACCTCTGACCAGGACGAGTACTCCCAGCCGCCTCCAGGATTACAATCTCCCTGACAAACCTCCTTGTCATCAGGTTTGCGCTGCCCGCTACAATAACGGTCATCAACCTTTTGGATCTTTCCGTCTGCGTGGCTAATTTTGGCACAGAATATGTCCAGGGTGCGATATCCAACACCACATTGAGCTGTGCATTCACTCTTTCGAGCTACATGCCACCTTCATTACAAAGATGATAAGTACATAATCAATAAGAGAATCTTTGATTTACATTTGAGCTAAAACGTGATGTGGATGATTGAAAATGAGTCAAAATGGTGACACAAACCTCAATTCACATTCTGTGTTGCAGGCCTCAGGAATGACCTGAGGTCTTGGCACACCATGACATCTCTGGTCTGACACCACCACTCTGTCAGACTCTCGGCTACAGAGAATCTTTCTCTTCTTTTCTCCTAGGAAGACACCAGCAAACAGGTTGTTCAGCATTGACACTGCTTTTGCAAACAACCAACAATTCCCATTTAAGGCTCCATTTTTGTAAACAGTGAACATGCGTTCGTGGTAAAAAAAAATGTTTGTGCTGGGGCAAGACTAGTTTACCGTGTTTGAGAATTTGGAAGACCCCCCTGCAACATGTGTGTATGTATAGCAACTAAAAGCAGGTCTAAGTTGTGTCGCAGGTGGTGTAAGGGCCTCGATACACCAATCCAACGTCGAAAGTCGGGAAGTGGCTGATCGTCTGTATGAACTGTCTGATTATTGTATAAATCACTGTCGTAAAGTTGCAGCCATTGGCAGAGTGTCTGGGGGTGTTTTGGGCGAATTCAATATGTTGTGGCATTTCACTCTGATTGGCTGTTAGCTACTGTGTCAGCACACAGCGCCAAGAACAGGAAGTGACGACCGCGGATAAACTGTAAGCCATCGCAAGCCTTTACAAGTTCACTCATTTTGCACATTATCACCCTTGGCAGTTGGACGTATAATGTATGTCTGGACAGAAGAGTAAGAAGATGTATTCATTATTATGGTTCAAGAGAGACTGTCATTGTATTTAAAGGGTATGTCGATAAAGTGATGAAAGCCAAACTATGGCAAGACATTGAGACGCAAATGGTCATACCAGGTAGGATTTGCGTACATCGTGAGTGACAGAGATAGCAGTATGCATTGTTTAAGTTTTTATATCATGCCTTCATAGAGAGCTTTCCGGTTGCATTTTTCTAACAATGAGCAATAGTGACTGCCGCCACTGATGGTATGGAGAGGTATTACATCTCATATTTGCGCAAAAGGTGCTTAATAGTCAGCGTTTGATTCTGATTGTTCAATTTCCGTCATTTTGTGGCTCCGTCATTTGGCGTTAGGCATTGTCACATTGGCCGATGTCAGATTGTTGTAGAGAGGCCTTAACATGTTTTTGGTGAACTTGGTCGAGGTGCAGGCAGACTCTGCGCTCCGCTGATTTGTGTAGTGGATGTCATTTTATTTTATTTCATGAATAGGACAACACGACACGAACGATCGGGATGAAAGGTGGTCCTCAAGTGCCCACTTCATAGCAGTGATCCGTGATCGCCCTGGCCAACTATACATCATCCATCCAGAGAGATCTGCTTGCAGCTCCTTTTAAATCTACTTTGCATGCTTTAATCTTCTGTATGGACCCTAGAAACCCTATTTGTATTTGTTTGAGTCCATTGGCTAGGGGACTCTTTGTTTGTTTGTGTGCACACACACACAACTTTTTACCAGTACCCAATCTAAAAAACTAAATACCAAAAGAAAGAAAACTCTACCAATGTGGACAGTTAGACTTGCTTGTTCAGGCAGGTCAGTTTAAAAAAAGGATTTAAGTCTTTGAGCCATGAGTCAAAGCAAGTTTTCATATTTACCTGCCACCCACCTCTGCACAACCACGTTCGTTACATACATGCAGACATGACACAGAAAAGTAATCTGCAACATGCATTCTATGAAAATGAGCCAAAACTTTGTACCTAATACGAGCTTGCCAAGTTTTGCTATACCTTTTTCATAGTTATGTGCCTATAAGAGCCACTCTGTTACTCTCACCACGTCATTTATCATTGAAAAATCTGTCCAAAGACTGCTAATCCCATAACCCTCACCTTGGCAAAGACGGCTGCACTCCTGCCACGGACCATAGGCATCCCAGAAGAACTGTTGAGGTCTATCCTCTATGGGGATGTTGAAGGAGTACCTGACATCTGGGTTATAAAGGTTCCCCACGGACAACACCTACCATCAAGAGATACATTGTAAAACAGACTGAATGGAGGATTTACAAGCCTGCAATCATTTGAAACAATAGGCTTGACACAAACAGGTGACTAATAAAATTACAATTTGCTAATCATAGGAAGCAGTTATTCCATATCTTAGTAGAAAGAAATTCACTTTACCTGGACGATGATCTCCTCTTCGATGCGCTCAGTACAATTAATCCTCTCAATAACATGGTCAGAGCCACTGTACTCGATGACAGCATTTCCGACTTTAATTTCCCTTTTGAACATGCTGACTACAAACTCTCCATTAAGCAGGAACTCTCCACGGCTATTTGATATGGCTGCGGGGACACAGAAAGACTCGATCACATGCGCTGCTTTATCCCAATGAACTCCACATGAGATCAAACTAGCTTTGCTTAACTTGTTTTCAACTGCAGAAATGATATTGTCCTGTCAACGTTATACACAAGCTTGAGCTAACTTAACAAATAGCTGAATCACTGCATTTGACAATAAGGTACATGGCACAAAGTATTTCCTTAAATCCTCAGACGAGTACCATCTATGCGTGTCCAGTCCTGTTGTTCCAAGCAGTCCAATCGCTGCACTCACTAACCCTGATGCGATTATAGATGCGACTTCCTGACTTTAATTTCCCCCACCATTTCACACATCATATTAATATGAATGCCCTTGTTTCAGGCAGCATCATTTGCTACCATCTCACGGCAATAAAGTAGCCTACAAAGCTCTGCACAGACTGAAAAACATCTGTTTGGAGATTTTGTGGAAGTCCACAGTCTTCAAATAATTGCATGTCATCAACAGGATGCCGGATGCATCCATGTACAGTAAACCCTTTGCACAAAAACGACATGTTGATCTTGACAGCACTTTAGCCCAAGGGATATCTGAGCTCTGGTTTTAGCATGTCAGTGCCAATAAGATCTGTCCACAAAATGCCACGGCCATGCTGATGCGAATATGGCCTACTCCTTTATACCATTTCACTCAAAACGTACACCATTACGTACACTAGTCCAATGCAATCTAAAACAAGAGCTATATTCAAATCTTGAAGTGCTAAACATCTGCAAACTTCCACTACAATAATAAATACATTGTTATGATGATATTGTAAGTCTCAAACAGTGTGAAGCCGGCATTATAGCCTTTTTGAGGAAACACTGTTATTCCTTACCGAGGTAGTTGTCATCCTCTGGTTTCCCTGAGTAGCTGTGTTGACGAACATCTATGTTTGTAGCACCACTGGGTATCCGCACGACTTCATTGTAGCCTGTTTATGAATGTACATCATTAGACTGCTGGTGCTACAGTAAACACATGTACAGTACTTTGTACAAACTGGGACATAGAGTACATAACAGCTGAGCTGCATTAAAAAAGATTCTTGCTTACCGTAGCGTACAATATTGAAAGTGTTTGCCACAGTTTTACAAGAAGAGTTGTCACCACCACAGACGCCACACTTGTCTCTTCTGGCTTTGGAGTTTAATACATGATCACAGCCGGCTTGCTGTTCAACAATGCAATAAAATGAGGAGACAAGGACAGATATACATGTTAGAAAATATGCATTTTTTTACATTACTTATTCTGTGTTGGATAGCACAGTCATTCCAGTTGAATCAGGATGAGAGACAGGTTAAAAAAGTTAACTCAGTTTTATTTACTGCCTATAACCTGCTGCCAAACTTAGCCACTGGTGTGATGATGGACAAACATAAACTGTAGGTGCTTTTACTTTCAGTTTTTATTACTTGATGTTTCAAATAATTACTACATTTTACAAAGCCATATTCAAAAACATATTAGTTGTACATCTTGGGCGTATCATTTAAGAGCAAAATGCCCTGCTAAGTTCCCTCCACGGGCCCTCACAAATCAACCCTTCTGAAGTGTGCTGCTTATGGGCACATCTAAACCTGGAAGTGAGAAGTTTGGACAATTTATTTCTATGAGAAAAAGATTTTGATCATTTTGTTCAACAGTTGCAGGAATTCTATTCAAGGATCAAAGAAGGCCATTAGAAGAGTCTTGGAGTCTAAATATACTTTCTGTTTGATGATTTTACATTAATCGCAAGATTTACTTAATTGAGTGATTAATTAATTCAATAAATTATTTACATGAATTTCAAGAGGTAAATATCTGTTACAAGCTTTGTAAAAAAAATTAACTGAAGCAAAAGTGGGAAAATGTGATTATTAAATTAATTACTTAATTACTTTACATTAATTGCAAGATGTAAATATCTGTTACAAGATTTTTTTTAAACAGAAGCAGAAGTAGAAAAATGTGATTAATCGCAATTAATTATGGATTTTTTTTTGTGTGGCAATAGACCAATCAGACGCCAGTATTGGGGTCATGAACTCTAGCATCGCAACAGTTGGTATGTTATTGTTCATGGGCATTTTCGTAAAAATCCTAGCATAATATTAGCTACCAATGATGGATGTTAAATTATAAAATGAGTACAAAATAGAAAACTGGAATTGTCGGCTTTACTAATGTTGTGGATTCCACAAATGAAAACTAAGACAATGGTAACATAATCAGTGATTGTAATGCTATATTTTGAGATTATTACCAACTTCCTTCTTGAATGCGGAATACTTTATGCAAAATGAGATTTTTGAACACTACACAATGTTTATTTCATGAAAATTCAACTTTGACTTAACTCTGACTCATTTTGCTCTGCTGGGTCACATACATTATACACATACAGTATATACTGTATACTGTGTGGCCCTTGACATATCTCTCTTGTTCCAGCCTCCCATCTGATCTACATTTTCCCTGTAACACACCATTTGAGATGGCACGTAAACTGAACCACATGTAAGTGGTTTCAGCAAGACATTTTTTAATATCTACAAGGATGTATGGTCTAGGCTAAGTAAAACGGGATCAATCAAACAATGCTTGCCAAGACCAGTAAATCTATAGTCAATAACTCTCTAACCCAAACAATGTGTGCAGATTCGGCTTCTTCAGCTCATGATGTCATGTAGTGCAACCATACACTAAGAACCTCACCCTACACAAGCCTTGGACGCAGATGTCGTTGGTATCAGGTCCACACGGCGTGCCGTCTGTGACCCGGTCCCTGAGCTGATAGTAGACTGTGCTGCCTGCTACCCTGCAGAACAGCTTACATCTGTCCTTCATTAGGACTGCTCACAGAGACAATAGAAAGACAAATACGTCTTAGCGAGTCGGACATTTTTATTCAATAAAAGGATTTCAGCATGAGCAAGACTCACTTCCACTGTATTTGGGCACCCAGCGAACATTAGGAGGTAGACCGTTGATGTTGAAATGCCTGCCATCGAAAGCAGCACACTGCTCCTCTCTGAAGTCCTTCTTCTGCTTGGAGCATGGCTCAGAATTACAGGAACGGAACTTCATCCGGCGACCAACACAGTACATTCCTCCGTTCCTTGGCCTAGTGGGGACATGTCATCAGAGAGGAATAAATACTAACAAACAAAAAGCCTCTCAAACCCCGAAACAGCGCCTAATTGAGGTCATGTTTGTATTGGGTAAAGCTTAAAATGGTGTACTACATTTATGCGTAATTTTAACATTAAACCTCCAGTTATGTTGTGGGTCGGAATGACCCACTTTCAAATTAAACAACAAATTTTTCACTATGCAAGTTTTTCACTAGCAAACTTGGCACCAACAGATTATAAGAAATGGTTCATTTCGGCATATATGCAATGAAAACAGTTAATATTGGGCTCTAACTATGTTTATCAGGATGCTTTTGGAACATTGAGCATATTTTGGGTCAAATTACCCCATTTTATTTAAAGTTAAAAAAAAATTAAAAAAAAGAAGCAAATTATGATTTTTTTTATTTTTTACCCCACTACAAACGGTTCATTTTGACATATGTGCAATAAGCCTAAAAACCTAAAGCCTAAAAACGCCAATATATATTGGGTTGTTTTCAAAAGTTAAACATTTCAGGTCAAACTGAAACATTTCAAGAGTGAAACTTCTCATCAACAGGCAATTAAAATTGTACAATTTGACATATTTTCAGTTAAAATGTTATTTTTTTTAAAGGTAAAGAAATGCTAATTAGTGATATTTTGCTATGAAACTTCTCATCTGTTAAAATGGTTTACTGTGACATATTTTCAATACAAATGGTTACTAACGTTCATCGGAATGCTTTTGGAACATTAAACATAGCCTGGATCAAATTGACCCATTTTAAAGTTGAAGAACTACAAATGAGTATTTTATTGCTACAAAACTGCTCATCAATTAAAATGGTTTACTTTGACATATTTACAACTAAAATGGTTCCTAATGTTTATCACAATGCTTTAGGAACATTAAATATAGCTGGGTCAAATAGCCACATTTTAAAGTTAAAGAACAACAAATAATAGTATTTCATGATGAAATTGTTAAAAATGTTTAATCCGAAATATTTTCAACTAAAGCGATTAATAATATTTATGAGATGCATGTTCATCAAGCTTGGCTCAAGTTGACCTGGGAACATTATTGTTGTGTCTGAGAAACCAACCTAGCATTAGGGTTAACATGTTCAATGGGGTTTCACACTAAATGTCATTTGCTGCAATTGCTGACTACAGCGTTTGACAGTTACACCATAAATGTAGTAAACAAGTAGATATGTTGAGTTAAGGTCAGATAATATATAGAAATCAATTCTTACCTATATAAAAACATGAACTTTAGTCATGTTGATAACTGAGTATCATGATCAATATGTCTTTTAAAGCTGCCTATCAATCTTACCAACCACCATTTCCAAAAAGACAAATTATAGAAAAAAGGTAAAAAAAAAAAGAAAGATTCTTGGCACTCCCTCCTTGCATAACAACTATTAGACTTGTGTATTTACCGGGAAATAAGCTTTTAAAATTGTCCATCAGCGAAAGCGTGGCTGAACATTAGTTATGGCAAGAATTCCCTTAGGGTGGATTGATCTATGGAACATTGACTTTGGCATCTAAGATGGAGACAAGGTCCAGCGGGCATGCGTGACTACAAAGAGGAGTGCTCACACGGGTCGGTTGCATTCGCGCTCTGCCATCTTGATGCCCCCGCCGCACGTCCGAGAACAGGTACCGAAAGGACTCCAAACCCCCCATGCGCCCTCCACAGGTATGGCGTCATGCTCTTTGGCTATGCACAGCCCGTGTTTGCAGTGCTGCATCAGGAGAGGAAAGTCAGGAAAAGAAAAATAAACAGGGAAGAGAGAATAGTCATAAAAGTGAGCGAAGAGAAAACCAGTGAGAGGGAGAGAAACACACATGAAATCGTTTTCTTGGAACAAGCAAAACATCTGCTTTGCTGGTCTTTGATGCTAATCTGAGAAAAATTATACAGTGAAATATTTCATGTCTGCGTCTGTCTGAATGGAAGACATGAAATGTCAAACAAGTCAATGAACATCTCCGCTCATAACCGCAGGATAATCACGCTTGATGAGACAAACGTGATTTAAGAATTTAGTGTGGTCAGCATAAACTCAAGTATGTGTGTGTGTGTGTGTGTGTGTGTGTGTGTGTGTGCGTGTGCGTGTGTGTGTGTAGGACATTTGGCCCTAATGCCTCCTCCATGTCCTCTCATTACTAATGGTAGTGTGAGGTGGATCATAAAACCTGGGTGATACTTTTTATATATTTTAAATGATCCACCGTTCACCTTGTGTTTTCTACATTTACGGCTGAGGTGAAAGGACAAAAAAAATAAAAATATTTTCTACTTAAATGCAGACTTTGTGTAAGTATATACACTACATGGCATTAAAATACATTCTTAAGCCTCTAATGAAATCAAATTCATTGAATATATTTTTTTCTTTTAATATAATGAATTCTAGCCTTCATTTATACATCAGATTTACCTTTCCAGGGGAGCAATCAGTGCCGTCAGCCCACGGCATGTGCTGTGTTCTGCAACCTCTCTGGGCCCCCTCTGGGCTGGTGCACCATAGCCTTCGACATTGGGTCTGCGCATATACACATATAACACACATTACTAAATATTCTGTCAGATGGTATAACTCGTCATCGTTGCAAAGTATTTCTTAGATAGGTCTGGTTTTGTAGGGTGGATTCAAGAGCCCCCAAAATAACATCAAGCAGCAAGGTATTACAAGTGTGATACATGGACAAAAGGAAAGGAAAGGAAACCACTTTTAGACCTGTGGATCTCCTCATTGTAACTATAAATACTTCTATTGTCTTGGAAATATTTATAGATATTGAGTGTGTCCATAGGGAATTTCAGTCCAAAGAACGTTTGTGACAATCAAGGTCACTGATGAAGTTCATCTCAAATATTGTCACCCTCTTAAAATAATTGCCTAAGTAATTTTTTTAAATTGCAAAAATTATTATTTTTTGCCTAAATCATCTCCTCATGTTGCAAATGGTAAAAAATTTTGTTTCCTGAAAAACTGACTTAGGCGATTATTTAGACCTCAAGTCACTGCACACCAAACTTACAACCAACTTGCAACTCATGCAACTTTGCTTTGTACGCTGGGGTGTAGAATTGCAAACAGGTGTCATCATTAAAGTTGGCACATCTTCATTTTTACTGTGTTTGTGAATTTGGCAGACCGTGTTGCGTTCCGGTGGGCATGACCCTGGTGCATCTGGTAATTTAGTGACCTAAAGTAGACTAGATTTTAGACTAGCAAAAAGCAGGTCTAAATTTTGGCACAGATTGTGTAATGTAATTTAATTGGACTTGATCAAAGTGCAAGTAGACAGATTTTGAGCTCAGTGGATGTGTATGGTGCATATTTCATTCATGAATATGACAATTGGGTTGGACAATCTGCATTGGTTGCATTCCCTCCCACAACAGCATATAACAATGCAAACACCGTCTTCTATATGCACTAGTCTAGCAAAATGGGGAATAAAGAGGGAAAAAGTACGGGTGTCAAAATTAATTCATTAATTTTGAGTTAATTTAAAGTTCCTTTAATGTCGCGAATTTTTTAAACACGCGATTAATGACCGCCCCTTACTTGGTATGCGTTACTGGGGGAATTCCAGTCGCAATGCAGCAGACGTGTCCACGTCAAAATTTAGCAGTAATAAATTTAAGAATAATGCATATATTTGTGGAGACTGCTTAAGTTGTATTTTACAATTTAAAAAAAAAATGCAAAATTTCACAAGTTACTTCATATTAAAGTTTAGGTAGCTCTTAATATGAAAACAAAAATGCACTGAGCTGTCACCAATGGCTTACAAATGCAATTATGCCATCTAGTGACAGAAAAAAAACCTCAACACAAATCAATATCACTTTTTTTTGAGTTTTTTAGAGTACAGTACATCTTTTTAATTTTAACTTTCAATTACTGTATCAATGACTACAGATGCAGCCATATTTCTATTAGTTAAACATTTTTTTCGAATTTTATGTTAACAAGAGTATGAAACTTAGAAAAAAATATATTTTAGTGAACATTTTATTGTGCATTTAGAACAGATATCAAACTTGCGATTTAACGAGAGTTAACTATTGAAGTCATGTGATTAATTACGACTAAAAAATGTAATCGCCTGACACCCTTAAAGAAAAGTCTGCACATGCGCAGTGAGACAGAGCTTTGCGCCAGACTTGTGCTGGGCATGAAAATATGGCCCTTAGTGTGAACTAAGGTTTTTTTCCCAACCTTTAATTATGTTATTAATTGAAAGATGTGTGCGTAACTTTTGTCCATATATATGTATATATACATAATACGTTTCTGCACTTTCTGCCAAAATTGCATGCATGGTTTAAAGTACAAATCCAAGCATGGCATGACATCATATAAATGTTTTTTATTATTGTTTTGGTATTACTGATAGGCAAGAAGATGTCCTGCCTATCTGATGGGTATGTTTTATGTGTTTAATCCCTCAGTCAGATGTAGATAAGTAGTGTGTGGTTTTGCAGTGTTATTATTGTATACTGTACAAACAAATGACTTCAAATTTAGCACAGCCAGCCACACAAGCTGCAACATCACAGTTAAGACTCCACTTACCATATAAGGGCACACCTGCGTTCCCGGCCCAAATATCAATTCACACTGTTTATTGACATCGTATAACTGTCCAGGCAGCTGCTGCGAAAGACTGTATGGCCTAGAAACGGGCTCGTCCAGCAAGCACTCACCATAGCCTGTGCTATTAAGAAATGAAAATAAAATGACTTCAAGAAAAAAAGAAAACAAAAGACACAAACAGACACAAAAAAGTACAGCCATGTTATTTTTCTGCACATTTATGAATGCACAGACCATACGTATGAGTGCTTGTTTACACATCTCTATTCCATCAGTGTAGTTGTTTAAGGGAGAAGAATAAGACATTTTGGACAGTTGCCAGATACTATTCTGCTTACTACTTTACTTTACTTTTGCAAAAGAGTTCCCTCATCTTTTTAATTTGTTTGAAGAAACAAGGGAGTGTTGTCAAGTGTGTCAGTGCTCCAATTTATGAACAATACATAAACACTGAACTCCCACGGCCCTCCATGCATCTCCATAAAATCATTCTTATCAGCATCTTTACACCCCTTTCTGTTAAATGCACATCTTGTTTGATACACTCTCTAGTTTGGGTTATTTCAAAGTTCCTCCAATTCTGAATGAAAACACAATCTATCTCAATCTATTCGGAAAAACTGAGAGGAAAAGAGTGTGACATACTCAAGGAACTCTGTGATGTACTTCCTGCTACACTTGGACCACATCCAAGGATTTGTGTTGTAGTTAAGTGTGGGCGCCATCACATGTTGCTGGATTTTAACGCCGTCCTCCTTACATTTATTGCTGTCATCATGAGGCATGTTGAACCTGGAAGAGAGAACGCAGAGTATGTCTATGAAATTGATTTAAAAGTTTCAAAGAAAACACATATTTTGAGAACTGTTACTTGTGAAGAAACTAGATTCAAACATGTGGTGTTGAAATGTACTGTATCTGAATAAGAGCTGTGTGTCTTCTACATAATAAAAAATATGTCATTACTCTGTTAGTGTTAATTAGTATCAAAGCACTTTTCCAGTGAATATGAACCAGTTGTAAGTCAGTGGTCCCCACACTGCCCTTCTGCCCCCTCCCTCTGAGCTACTCAACAGCCCACCTGACAGGTACCATATAACACTGCTAAGCTGTCGCTGTGCATGTCGTCACCGCTTGATGCGGATAAAAATGGAACTCAACAATCCCGCCGTTTGTTACTGATTGGAAAAGAGCATTTGTTAAAGATGATGAGGTCGGTAACAGTCTCCGGTGTAGTAGGCCAACGGGCCCGTGCTCGGGCTGACTCGAGACTTTGGACAAAAAAAAAAAAGAGAGAGTTTGCGCAGGCGAGAGAAAAAAGCGGGGAAATGTGATCTGTTGCACACAAAAGCAAAGTAAAACACTTGAAAAAAAGAAAGGACATCCTCCTTCACAGGTGACTTGATATAAAGCGTTTGAAGAATGCTGGCCTCTCACATGCGACACTTACACGTGGCCGAGTTCGTGGGCGATAGTGAACGCTGTGCTCAAGCCGTTGTCCTCACTGATGCTGCAGCTTCTGTACGGATCGCACACAGTGCCCAACTCTGCCAGTCCTGAAAGGTAAAACATCCCAGTAAGTCACTTCATTAGGTACACCCGTGCAGTGGGAGATGTCGATTTGATCGATACTGACAGGTAGTGATTGGTGAAAGTGTAATTTATCTGTCGTTTTTTGTGTCTGTTTTGTTACCTAAAGTGTCACATTTGTCCCTCGCTCTGCAGATGTCTTGTCTATGGCAAAAGTAGAGACAATTAAAAAAATAAATAAATAAAGGGAATATTCCTACTAATGTTACAGTCTACAGTCATAAAAATAAATATGAAATGTAGCAGTGTACTTTGTGATGAGGATGGCAGTGTCATGGTGTGAGTGGTGGTTATCATCCAGAACATTTTGACTGTGCTGCCAAATGCAAAAGTTCTTCAAAGTGGTCTGTGCGTTAAATGAAACAAGGGGACCATCCTAAGAAAAAAAGAGCCAAGTTACATGCAGAAAATGCCAAGTAAGTTCTTTGACTTTATGAATGTTGATGAGCCAATTTTACCTGCTCGTTGTTTATTATGACTAATTTCACAATCACAATGTTAATTAGATTGCCAATGCTGGGGTCCTTGTAGATGGAAGACACCTGAAAAGAAGAAAGGAAATAGAAAATGTCTTATTATTAAAATAGCTTTTATATGTGTTTGTGTGAGTTTGCATGAGTTGTTCATGGCTTTACAAAAGCAGCCTTTGCCAAGACCAGTAAGTCATTTTAACTTCCCCTTGAGGATCGGCCTGTAAAAGCTGGTATTCGAACCGGAATATGCTCTGGGTGTGACATACTTGAGCATAATTTTTCACATTCATCAAAGCTGCCAGACAGGTACTGCCTTGGATTGCCCTCTCTTCCCATTGGCCGTTTGGAAACTGTGTTTAGCCCTGCCCGAGGCTGCCCTTTTCCCTCCCACAGATCCCAAAACCTCAATGGTTGTGTGATGGACTCGTATAGAAACTTTCGATTTACAGTGGAAATAACAGGTCTTCACACCCATGTTCAAATGCCAGGGTTTTGTAAGACCGAGGTAAATCATGTTTACAACTTTTCCATTGTAATACCCATAATACATATGATATCTGAAATTGGCTGTTTGCAGAATTAACCCATAACATTATAACTCCAGTTAAAGGGGAGTAAGCACCCACCTGCCACCATTTAAAGTGAATCTGATTAAATCAAACCGAAGGTCAGCTGCGTAATTTTACTGACATTTTTGTGGTCACATCTTATAGCACAAGCCGGTGTCCGCAGAGAGCTGATTACATGCAACACAAGAGCAGCCAAGAGGCTCACAGCCAAATTGAAGGAACTGCAAAAATCTCTGGCAAGTTTTGATTGTTTAGTATAAGTGAACATAATCTCTCGTCGCCTTCATATGTCTGGACTATTGTGTAAGGGACGTGGCAAGGCACAAGCCTATCACGCTTGAAGTCTACCAAATGCATTTGGGGAAATGTGTTATTTTATGATCAAAACAAGGTTGAACTTTTTGGAGTAATTACAAAACGTATGTTTGGCTCAAACAACATTGTTCATCACCAAAAGAGCACCATTCATACGGCGAAGCATGATGGTGGCAGCATCATGCATTGTGCCCGTTTTTCTTCAGTTGGAACTTAGTCCTTAGTGATGATGAAGAGAATTACGAACAATTCCAAATTGCACTCAGTGTTTAGATAAACACTTCAGACTACTGCTAAAAAGAAACAAACAAAGTCAGGAAAAGTCTACTATAACATCTTTGGCATTTTAAATGGCGGTTGGTGTGTGCTGATTCCCATTTCATTATTTGAATTGTGTTCATTCTGAACACAGCCACATCACCAGTTAGAAAAGGGTGTGAACACTTATACACCCATATAATTATTATTTTTTTTACCTTACCTCTTGAACAGATTTTTTTTCAATTGAATTCCACAAAATATCATTCAAATGTGGCATTAAAACAAGGGTGTGTAGACTTTTTAGATCCACTTTATCTATAAATTCAGATTTCCATGGACAGTGTCTACATGTGCACTTATTGTAGACTGCATTAGGTACACCAGTCCATATGGTAACTTTATAATAATACAAATAAAGTCTCTATTACGGAAGCATGGGACTGCAAATATGGAGTAAACTATTTTGACTGGTGAGTAAGTTTGAACATACTGCATTTGGGAGTACGTTCGAGCGTATTTAAATACCAGTATGCTCGGATGTACTCTCAAATACGTTCAAATATACTCACAAATACGTTTGAACATACTTGCAAGTACATTCAAACTTACTTGTATACTAAATGCTAAAAACATAAAATATTTCCCATAATGCTACGGGATATTATATGTGCATACGCAAGTGAACAAAAAAATTGTTTTTTTAAGCATTAGGCCCACATTATATCAATATGTTCGAAAATTAAGTAATAAACATTGTTTATTTGTAACTTTTATGATTTATCATTATGAGCAAGTAACATCCCGTGGCATTATGAGAAAATATGCTATGTTTGTAGCATTCAGCCTACAAACACGTTCCAACGTATTCGCCAGTGCAAAAAATGTTTACTGAGCAATGGTAGTACAGTACGGAGTAGGTGTACCAAACATTTTTTTCTCTTTTGAGAGAGAGAGATAATGTTATTTTCCTTTCAAAATAACCAATTGAAAGTGTTGGACTTACTATGGACATTAATGTGAGTATGTAGTGCTGCAGATTACTTCGGTGATGTTCCACCATTTTGCTGTCGGCCACCAACATGACTTCAACAAAGCGAGGGAAGGAGAGGAAGCGCTTTGCCCTCTTGTGAGGTCTGGAGTCATTACTTCTGCTTTCATTTGCAGCTTTCGCGCCTGCACTGCTGCTCTCGGATCTGTGCAAGGCATCAGCGGTCAAGCGGCCACTCAGCAACTCCACATCACTCAATATACCAGTCCTGGGAACATTAATTTTGTCCGAGGTCACCCCAGCTGTTGGCTTTTTCCTCAGCTTGTGCCTCTTATGCCTGTGTTTGTGTCCTAGAAGGAAGAGCCAGAGGGGATGAGAAATGTGTGAATATACAGAGATGCCAGGATGAAAGGGAGTGGGGTAATGTGAATGAAGCCTTTAGAAATAAAGATGGTCCAGATACATTGCTGTCTCTTTCCCCTTTCTTCACATCAGCTCAAATTGTGCTGACTGCCGCCTGGAGTGCTTTTTTTCTCTCTCTCGAAAGAGGGCAAAGAGTTCAGGTTAGGTAAACCTGGCGTGAGGCCATAAAGAAAGTAACACAAGCTGAAGTACACACACCGAAAGAAAATCAGTCCAAAAAGAGAGTCACTTAACATTCTCAGTACTACTGGGAAATGATTTTAACATCACATTGGAACGAAACTGCACAATCCTCAGCTTGAATTGCAGAATCAGAACCAGCACACTCTGTGTGGTAATCCCTACCTTGGGAAGACTACACACATTGATTTAAAGTCATAAAATCACAACAATTAAGAATAAAAGTAAGTATAAGAATAAACAAACACATGCAAACTCAGCTCATGATAACAGAAACATAAAACTTGTATCTGTATCAAACAGGCAAAAGAAAAGCTACTCACAGTGACACCAAACATCTGGCAGAGAACAAAGAAAACATTTAACTAGTCGTAGGGAGCAGCTGTGGGGATTTCTTACTCTTGATGGTGTTGTCAATGTCTTACATGCAAAACCACAGTCATAAATTTGTTACCCATTTTTCTAGATCAGAAACCAAATAAGCCAGATTTAAATGTTAAAATTCATCAGTCATCATGTCTTGAAATATGCATTGGCCAATTGTTCAGGTCAGTGGCGTTCAAACTACGGCCTGGGGGACATTTCTGGCCTGCTGTCCATTTTCTATCAGCCCTCAGCATATATAAAAATGAACTTTTGACACGTCTTGCAACTCTACTAATAATAAATTCGACTCATGAAGATATTTCAGTTTCAGAAGTAATGTTTTCCTCTGCTTAGTGTTGTCTGTGTCAAGGTCTGATTTGTGAACATAACAAATTAGTAATTAAAGAAGTCAACCCCCCAATTTTTTTTTGACTATATGTTCTATGCAGCCCCACTGGTCTAAATATGGTATTCTGGTTAATATTGCGTTAGTGGAATATGAGTTGAGCAGCAAAATCCAGCAGTTTTTATCAATAACAGAAGGCGGCCATTTTGCCACTTTCTGTCGACTGAAGATGACAACAATGTTGCTCAGGTAACAACCAATCACAGCGCAGCGTCAGAAAACAGGTGAGCTCTGATTGGTTGTTGCTTGAGCCCCGAGCAACATTGATGTCATCTTCAGTCGACAGCAAGTGGCAAAATGGCCGCCCCCTGAGATGGATAAAAACGTCTGGATTTTGTTTCATAACTCAAATTCCAAAAAAATTATATTAATCAGAATATGTTTAGACTTGTAAGGTCACATATAACATATTATTGTCAAGACATGTTTAAGGTTGACTTCACTTTAAGTTCCTCAAGTAACGACAAGGGCTGTTCTGGCTGGTCCACCAGTATTAAAGACAACTCAAACAGGTGACCATGGCAATGAAAGCAATGCTACTCATTACAATCATATGCACCATCCCAATGGCTTTGTTTGGCGTTGTCGTGCTAAGCTAAAGTGAGTCCACGGCTCCTTCTTGATGATTTGACACTTTCAAGTTGGCACGGCTTTGTCGTCATGATATCCACACTACATGTTCATGGTAGTGGGTCGACCCAGCTTCCTTATCGTAAAGCGAGAGGAAGCCCGAGAGTCAACAGGAAGTTCAGACAGTAAACTGAGATGAGATGATACCAGGGAGAACTTCCAAATGACTCTTCCTGTGTGAGACAAGGAAATCTTGCACGCCGCTGTGTATCAGCTACAACGACTGCCAACAAACAGTTTTAGACAGCAAATGCAATCAATAAAATAAACTTGCATGCCACTTCTAGACCATAACAAGTGGTTTTCAATTTTATGCCCAAGTGGAAAATCCACAATTCTCGTTAATCACTCAGATAAGATATACAAGTTATGATTATGCTACAATCTCTATAAAAACTCATAAGGCTCAACTACTATTATATAATAATTTCCTGATACAAGTGATTGCGGGGAATGACGCAACTGCTGACATCTGTGGGAACTCACTTAAAGGTCTGACGTGACCCCAACACACACCCACGCATGCTTGATTCCACGTGAATGTACAGTACTGTATATGTGTAAGAAGAGTAGCCATGCACAAACTCATCATGTCCTCCGCTTTACCTGAAGTGTCACAAGCTGAGCTCTCCCCAGATTTCTCTTTCTCGGCGGGTGCACTCTTCCTGTACACGATATGAGGTTTTGTGTGTTCCTCTTCATAATGTTCTCCTTGATAGCTGTGAAGGGGTTCAACAAAATACTCCCCTTCTGGAGATCTGAAGGTACCAAACTGAGGAAAAAGAAAACAAAGCAGTTAATCGCCACCATGCATGCAAAGTACATATATTATTTTGCAAATGTTTATGCTCAAACATGCTAATAGTACCAAGAGGGGTATTTAATTGAATGCTGCCAATATCAAGATTTTGCCCAAATGTAAGCTATATCTACTTCAAAATATTTATAGTAAACATCAGTGTAATGGTGTTCATTAAGCCATAAGACGTTTTAGAGGAATTTGCATGCACATAGGAATGGTCCCAAAAGTGAGTATGATGGCTATCAGAAAAACACCGAGACTGTATATTTTTGTACGTTCTTGGCAAGCCAACCCAAAGTGCTATTGTATGTACAGCACTCCACATGGCACATTTAACATGACGGGATAATGTGGAGGTCTACGATACACTTGATAAAGTACGTGCCAACACAAGCATTTTCCATGTGCCGTTCACTGATGTGCGCATGATTTGACGCTTCACCAAGTATTAACCAATTGTGTGTGACAACATCCATCAGCCATCCATTTTCGAGAGTTCTTATCTTCAGCTGACTTTGGGTGAGAGAAAGGGCTCATTTAGACTTGGACGTGACCAGGTAATCAAAGGACACACATATACAAACAACGGTTCACACTGCTGTATGTTTTTGTAATGTGGTAGAAAGCCAAGGAGAACATATAAACACCAACAGGAGGACCCGAGCCAAGATTCAAACCTGGAACCTCTTGACTGTAAGGTAAACCACCACTGTGCTAGCTAATATAACTATAGATTGAATATAAAACCAGTAGGCCTCTAAGATCTGCAGGCTCAGGTCAATTAATGGAGCCCAGAGTTCAAAGCAAACATGGTGAAGTGGCATTTAGCTGTTATGCTGCACCCAAATCAGATGTCAACCCTGAGTGAAAATGCTTTTAAAACCAGGTTGAAAATGTTGCTTTTTTCACATACCTTTGATTAAACCTATTTTTACATCCTTACTTTAAAATGCTTTTTTAAGTCTTATGTTAATGTGTTTAATGTTGTCAATGTACATTCTTTTTTTTTTTGCTTTTGAATAGCTGTTGTGTTTTTAAATGCTTTTAGGTGTTGTGTCCTTTCTTGTGTGAAGCACATTGAGTTGCATTGTGTATGAAATGTAATATATCAATAAAGCTGCCTTGCTTAATGATAAAATAATGAAATTATACCATTTGAAAATTATTTATTACAAATAACGAATCATTGCTCATCTATGTGAACATTATATAGTGACAAGCAGAACAATTAAATGATCTTCTTTTGGAAAGCAGCGGGCACATAATTGGCCTGTGTATCCACTTTTTTGTGGCTTATGTTTGTTAGTGTGCCTTTAGATATTTGCCTTAGCTGACTAAAAATTGTGAAACAATGTTGTATAAAGTACAGTGTGAGTAAGTGAGTACGTGTCCTTCCCCAGAGGTCTATTATGTCCATACTTTGATTGACCTTGACCTCCCTGACAAGTGTCATAAGATAAATAGTTTTGGGCACCACTTATATTCCATGTTCAAATAGTGCCCCCAGAGCTTTGGCAATGAATAACAAACTGCCAGAGAATGGAGCTATACCAATCTCATCAAATGCTTGAAATTCTTTAGTAGGCATTCGGGACATAATTTGTCATCTCATCTTGGTCTCTATGAATGAATTCAACCTTGACATGACTGTACCATGTACTACAAATTGTTTTCTGAAAGACTGCGAGTGAGAGTTGAGCGGTGGTGACGTCAATGCCGCGCGTACATGCGCCGTAGTGGCGTGCGTAAACACGTCAGCGGCTACCGGGAGATGAGAGACCACTACAGACCAGAAAGAACACTTTGCATCGGACAGTAAAAACGTGACGCATCCGCTGACTTGACACAATAATTCATTTAAGGTTGCACACGATTTGCTGGTGCGCAGAGTGTTTGCGTAACGCAAAGATGGCTTATGAAAGTTAAAGCTGAAAGAATTTAAGACGTCGCCCAAAGTACGCTATAAAAAAATAGAAAGTTGGCTTACGTTAAGATCTTGCCATAATAATAATAAACTCACCAGCCCGGAGCACAAACTGATGACTGCGGCGTGCTCAGATTTCGCATTTACTTGTCCTTTATAAAAGCAGTGCCTCAACTCGCTGTCCTCCTCCTCCTCTTCCTCCTCCTCGCCTGTCACGTTATCTCCTCTAGGTACTCCAAGTATTGTCACAGTGTAAAGCGGGGCGATAAATCCCGAGTCCAGCGTGAGGTTGAGGTGATAGTCCCTTCCGAAAGCAAAAATCCTGTAGTGGATATTTGGAGAAGCCCAGTGCTCCGTAGTGTTGGCGCTCTTCTCGTCCAAACTTCGCCGTTTCCTCTTGAAGTGCACGCTGTTTGGCAACTTGTCACCGACTCCGTCCACTCGCACCGGTGTGACAATCTCATAGGCGCCGAGCTCCTCTTTTACTGCGCATGCAAACGTAACATTGTGAATGTTACGCGCACACAAAAACTAACTGTGATGCTCGAGCGCTGCCTTCATTCATTCATTCATTCATTCATTCATTCATTCATTCATTCATTCATTCATTCATTGACATAACTGTGTCATAAAGCATGGCTGGCTAAGCAGTAGCAGGAAATTCTTACCTGTGCTTGGATTCAATAGCAGCCCCCCCGTGGATGCGTCTGCAGTTAATACATCAGGGAATAGCAGGAATCCCAAGCCCCAAAAGAGCACATGCATGATTGTCCACTTTCAGAGGAGAGCGGCAGCTTGTAGCTACTCCTGTAATCCCGGTCCTAATAATAACACCAACAATGACAATAATAATAAATACTATAATCAAATATTCCCCCTGTCACTTCAGCATTTCCGCCTGTGGTCCCCCCCTCTGCTACATCCAACACAGTGTGTTATCCTCGACTCTCGTCTAGATGTCCTCTGGCCGCCGAGGTACACCGCTGCTGGGACGTGAGAGCTCCGCAAGTTCCCAGGCCAACATGCATACTGCACAGAGGGGTGGGCTGCTCCAAAAAGGTCTGCTCGTGTGTGTGTGTGGACTGCAAGTCTGCACCATCTCTCTCCCCCGGCGAGGGGCGGGCTCAGACAGCCAAGGTACACTTTTTGCACAAGCCACTCCCGTCAACTGGACCGAAGGGTGGTCGTCCCTTTGGGCTCTCAGGTGCCAGCCTACTGTGCTGCAGTGTGTGTTTTAATCACCGCCAGCCCGGCTCAAAGGAATTCTCATAAGAAATTCAAATAATGGGATAATAACTTACTTTCAAAAGTTTAGGGTTAATCTGGTTTTAAAAGGAGTGGGAACTTGCAGCGGTGCAGAACAATGACCATGACAGTAAAGTAGGGATCCAAATAAATAAATAAAATACCTGCCCTCGAGCGACTGATGACTTAATCTTCACTTGGCGAGAGACTTGATAGTTGATGAGAGTGAGAAAATGCAAAACAGGCAAGCAGTAGAGCCAGATACAGTGCAGTAGAGGTTTGGGGTATTAAGTAGATGCTGGAAAAGGGATTGAGAGGGGATCATGGTAACGACTTTATGAGCTGGAGCCCTTTCAGTGGGATAAATACAACCTGTATGGATGCTTTTATAGGTGCTTTGTTATTTGGAGTATCAAAGAGTGGGCTCTCCTGCACCATTCATGCAACCCCACCATCCTGATGAACAATCAGACGCACACATAATCCCTATGCATGTATAGTAACTGTTTTATCTTCATACTACAGCTCATTTACAAGTTCAATTCATAACTAGTCTCGACTGCTGTATCACCGCCCGGGTGACACATTTCAGCCAGCCTCTTCTTAATGCTCATTGTAAATGTTTTTGGTTTACATTTGTCTGACTGTCTGTCCTGTTCGATAAACAGCTTAAAGTGCAGAGGCAAATGTGGCTGGATTTCACTCGAACTGTGACAAAAATGAAGCTCACTCATAATTTAACTTCAGGTTCACAGTACAAATAAAAAAATACACCAAATTTGACTCCAAAAACTTTTAAGTTGAGGCATGACAAGGACCCACTTAATGTTCAAAATTGAAGATTTACACATTGTTTTCATTTTAAGTGCTAACATTAAAGGGGAAGTCGAACCAAACATTTTCTTTACAATAAGTTTTATGCAGCCCCACTAGTATAAAGATGGTATTTTGAGTAATATGAATTAAGCAATAAAATCTACCAGTTTTTATCCATCTCAGGGGGCAGCCATTTTGCCCACTTGCTGTCAACTGAAAATGACATCGCAGTTGCTCAGGGCTCAGGTAACGACCTATCATGGCTGAGCTTTGGAAAGGTCACATGACCAAACTCAGAAAACAGGTGAGCCATGATTGGTCGTTACCTGTGTCCTGAGCAACTGTGATGTCATTTTCAGTCAACAAGTGACAAAATGGCCGCCCCTGAGATGGATAAAAACAAGTGGATCTGCTAAACTCATAGTCCACCAAGGCAATATCAATCAGAATGCTGCATTTAGAGTTGACTTTACCTTTAAAATAATGAAATCAGTCTTTTGGGGAGAATGTATGTAATTGTTATGAAGATTTTGTGCAAGAATGCAACTTTTTCATGTTGTTATACATCTTCTTCATCTTCAGCAGTCCCAGTAATGACTCAGTTTTTGCCTGAGTTAAAGCAAATTAGTGAGTAAACCAAGCTGAAAAGAAAATCTGCAAGTTGACATCCCCGCCCCAAAAGGTTTAATGCCTATAGATGCCAAAACATAGCACCAAATTCCTCAACTCCAACATTACATCAAGATGCCTAAGGATGGTGGCAAAGCACTGTTTATGTTTTTAAAACAAGTCATCAACTCACCTCAACATAGTTCCTTGACCCAGAGATGGTCTAGTTTTAGTTTTATTGTTTTGGCCTCAGTATAAAACAGTGAAAAGATAAGAAGTTAAGAAATGGATTTTTGAGGCATTTTCAGAGCAGGATTGTATGAATGCAATAGCTAGCTAGTATGTGGCATCTGCATCTCTGGTCATATGTTTATATATACTGTATATACTGTATATATATATATATATATATATATATATATATATATATATATATATATATATATATATATATATATATATATATATATATATATATATATATACATATATATAAATTGTAATTGTTAACTGCTACTGTAGGCTAAATTGTGTCCCCAAGTCATTCACCACAATAAAAACGTCAAGGAGAAGAGTATGTAAGCACAATCGAGTTATGATACAGACTATCTGTTGGCCTAGCTTCACTCATTTCTTCTTACCTGCGCTTTCGTCTTTTCTGACAGTCTGGCTGGCCAGTGGCACTATACTGACTCCAACAGGTCGGTCTTGGTACTACTCAGTTTGGAAATGAGACTCCATTGTTGGTGAAGATTTCTTAATTTTAGTGGTGTGCTGTGATGGACACCACAAACTTTTGGAGCTTTTAGAACACTTGCCAAGTTTTTCCTGATTTAAAAAGTCATTAAACGTGTATCAAACACCTTTTCTGGTAAGAAGGAAGAAAATGTAACTCAGTGAAATTCCAGCATTTGGAATCACCAAATATGAGGTTGATTGAGGTCCTCAAAATTGCCATCCTAATCAGCTTTACTAACTAGCAAATCCAGACACGTTTGTACAGGAGCTTGCTCATTTCCTCTGGCTGGAAGCTCAAACATTGCCATGTAGAGCTACAGGTCAAACACCTTTAAATAGATAGATACTTTTTAGCTTGAAGAAATAAATAAACAAACAAAAACAATTGGGTGATACGTCAAGGGGTTGGCTTTCATTTGTTACATTGCAGCCAAAGTTTCAACTGCATGCATGATTGCTATCTACAGTAAAAGTGAATATTTCACATTGACTCTCGGATTTCCATTTGTTCCAGAAGCAAAACGGTGAGTAGAATGAGGGAACATCAACTTTAAATGTCACCATCTCCACTCAGCTGGCTGCCTTCCCTGTTTTTCAATGGGGAAGTCATTACAGTTGTGTGTGTGTGTTCTCAATGGTCACCGAGGTCATCAGAGTCATCCCCCTCACTTGTGTGCAGGCTACATCATTCAGAGCAGTTATCAGCAGTGTAAACTTCACTTCCCCTCCAGATCAGATAATCGGTCCGCAGGGAGCGGAAAGCTTGAATGAAGTGGCCAAACCCGGGCTGGGATTTCAAAGAGATACATTTTAATTGTGGAGCTTTCAAAATCTCTTTTTACTCTCTCTCAGCCCCACCCAAGATGAAGCTCTTGGCCCAGTGAACTTGTCCTCATGACAAAGGCAATCTCTCTGTACGAACCGGAGGCCAAGTATTTTACATTGACTAAAATATTGTTGTGAATGTGTCTGAAGCAAGGTTATTTTATGTAATGAAAAGTAACAATATTTATTTATTAAAACTATTATTACTTTCATTAATGTAATAAAATAAAAATTGAAATTTGATAGCTAACTGAAACTACACTTTACATTTAGGCAAATTATTTTACGTTTACAGAACTAATTAAAACTAATTGTAATTGTAGCGAAATTGTCCTTCGTCTTTGGCAATTAATTAAAATGTCAATATTAAACCACAGCTGTTAGTCGGAAGAAGGACGGTCGAACAGTCGTTTGGGAGTTGTAGTCCTTTTAGTGTGTGTCACGTAGAAGCGGCATCATCTCTAGTGATGTAACAATATCCAAACATCACGATACGATATTACCACGATATGAAGGTCACGATACGATAATTATCAGAATATTGTGGGGAGGTTGGCGATACAAAAAAAAGGTCACAATATTATTAAAAAAAAAAAAAGAGCTCATGTTAAAAAAAACACACACAATATTGTGCTTTTGTGCATTACAGCAATGACAAATATTATAAAAATATTATAAATATTACATATAAAAAATATATAGATAGAATGTATATATTGAGGCACTTACTTGCTAATGTAAGCACACATTGAGTTCCTCCACATATTGACTCTATTCACAAGCACATTACGTTCCCCTTCATCTGACCATTAGCGTGGATTTTAAACATAGAAGGGCCAAAACATGCCTTGTGAAAATTAAACTGCACTAAAAAAACGAGCTACCAGAGGGTGCTAGAACTGCTCAAATGGAAATCAACCTGACTATTTAAAAAAGATGTGCTGCTTTTAATATCGTGACATGACCACTGGCTGAGCTAGAGGGGATTGACATAACACAACACCAGCACAGTGGCCAGTGCAGCCTCCCATTTTTTTCAATCATACGCCTACTAATTGCTATGCCCCTCCTCCACAGTAGGTGGCGCTATGTACCACAATATGTTGTAATCAACCTTAATAGGAGTCTGGAGAACAAGAATCTCCCAAGTCCCATCAAGACACTTCAGATTAGTACATCAAGATGACACGTTTTTGGCAATGACATGTTGGTTTCCCCGTGAGATGTGAGTGAGTTAAACAGGAAACAGAAGTACGGAGCGGCCTTCCAAATTAAAAGCATAGATTCCAAAATAAGAGATTTAAACATCACACACAAAACAGCTTGAAGAATATAGTTTAGCACTTACTCACAGATTGTATATGCCCTAATGTTTTTAGTCCAGAATTGGGGGGTTTAATAGCCAGGTTTGATAACATTATTATTAAATAATAACATTAGTAACATTATGTGGTTCGAAATAAAGTGCTAGGAGTAACAAATTTCTTTTTTTTTTTCATAGGGTGTGGGGAAAATTATTAAACAAGAAAATATTACTTGTTCCTTAAACAAAACAAATTTAAAATTTCAAACAAATTGATAATTCCATTCATGTTAAACACTGTTAATTGTCTATTCGAATATTGTACATTTTGTCCAGCATAAATATCTCCTGTGAGCTATAATCCATTCATGCATTTCCTGAACCGCTTACATGTGCTATAATATGTACTTAAATATATTTAAACATTTAGAGACTCCGTTTGAAATTAATTGTTTATAAAAACACAAGTATTTGGCATAATCTTTGGATATGTATAGTAAGTATCCTTGGCCCCTCCCTGCTATCACATCAACGTACATTTTTTAAATAATCGTAGCTCTAGTAATCGCTCATTATATTACATAGGTCGCTCTGCGCATTGCAGGAGGCTGACATGTTTCTTCGTCATCTTTCTGCTACAGATACCTGAAGGAGAAGAACTTTGCAAACATAGTTAGCCTCTGGTGGTGCTTTCAGCTAGTGTTGGACGCAATGATTGACCACAGCTGGGACCTGCAAGTTGTCAACGCTGAGTCCTGTGATTTGGAGCTCCCGCCACTTGTGACCCTCTGCTTTGCTCTCGCTAGCTTTTGCTAGCATCTCCCGCTAGCCACTATTGTTAGCCGTGCCAGCTAGTTCTTGCTAGCCACTCTTGCGCACTGCTCGCATAGCTCCTGCTCGCTCGCTCACTCACTTCAAACAATAACTGGCGGTAATTGGTGGTAGCCTTGCTAAGTGTGGTCTGTCGTGTTTCTAAATCATTGTTTTCTATTAATTCACCACTAGATGGCACTGAATAATACACACTGCTTCTTTAATTTAAAATTGTCTAACTGCTCAGAATTTCACTTCCTCAACAGTAAATATTCTACAATTTTTGTAGTCCTTGGTGAAAGCGAATTGATTATCTTTGTTTTATACCAAAATAGTAATAAAAATTATACTTTGGAAAACAATGATCAACATTTTTGGGGTTATATTTTGGGTTGTTATGAATCTGACTTTGGAAGCAGTATTATGCACTGCACTTACTGTACTGTATTTAATTTGTAGATGGTTGTTTTTAATGGTTTTTAAAAATGTATTTTTGTTGAATTTTTACTACACAAGACTTGCAATATTTTTTTAATCTTTCACACAAGAAATACCCACAAAAAAACATAAATTAAAACTAAAATAATAAAAACTAAACAAAGTACTTTCGGGAAAAAAAATATTATTTTTTTAACAAACCCACAATGTAAACTAATCAAAACTTACTAATCAAAATTATTATAATCCTGGTCTGAAGTGTAAAAATTGGAAATACAGGAATTTAATTGAACCCACTGGAAAAGGACAACAGCGATTCACCACATCTGATAATCCTTTCAGTAATCTGCAGCAAAAAATATTCCGCAAAAGCCAGTTCTAGCATGTGCATTATTTGTGTAATGCTGTATTTCATTAATGAAGTTTCTTCATGTGAGCTCAAGCATTCGCAATGTGGCCGCTCACTTAATAAATACATCATCTCAACATGGCAGTAATTGGTCTCAATCACAATGACACAGACACACATGGCTCCCCAAAAACCTTGCAGGCATAGACGTACAACCGCAGTCAAACACATACAGATGGGTACCGACATGTTCCACCATCAAGCTTTGATACATGTTCGCACTGGAGCTTTAGCCGAGATAATGGAAGCTTCTGTGAATGTGCTTTAGAGATAGCCTTGGACATCTCAACATCTGAAAAGCAATTAGTGAATTTGAAAAGCTCACACACCACAAGAGAGGATTCTGGACACTGCTCAAGTGGTACAACAGCTGTCAGCGGCTCCCACCCATGTCGGAACGCTTTCCACATTCTTTGTGGATCAGCAGCACGCAGACGTGACGGGGATCAAATTAATCAGTTGAAGAGAAGAAGTCAGCAGCGGTGCAGCGTGGCACGGCTTGCCTATGACGCTCATGCGAGCTGTGCGCATCCCGGAGTTCCAGCAGCCCTTCAGTACTTCCGAGAACTACTTTGTTTACAGCAGTAGGACTCAGTGAGTCACTGCCATCACTTGTAAGAGGGTATGTGTTTCTTCTTCGTAACACATACATGGTGAGTGTAAGGTGATGGGGAGCTGATTAGGTTACAGAGCACATTAGAGGTGCAAGTGCCTGTTTGCTTTAGTGATATGAGCGAGTGCACATTCTTTTTCTCTTGATGCTGCTTTCATCTAGCTAAGTACACTGCAATTTGTGAGGTATACTTGCTTTGCCAATCCCTACATTGTCAACCCATACACCACAAGGGATGTAATGATAACGGCAATATCGCAATATTAAAATTGCCATAATATCGTTGTCGTCATGTTCCGATATTGAAAAGCAGCACATCTGTTAAAAAGGCCGTTTTGTATTCAATTTGTGCAGTTACAAATCCCTCTAGTTGCTCGTAGATTACTGCAGTTTCATTTTAATTAGGCAAGTTTTAGCACCTACGTTTAAGACCAACGCTAGTAGCCAGATGAAGGGGAACGTAACCGATTTGAGTTCCTCCACAAATTGACTCGATTCACAATGTGTGTGCATTAGCATGTACCGTAAGTGCCTCAATATTAAGTGATTGTAGGTCATTTATGTACTGTACATGTATAATTATGACCTCTGTTAACTAGAATTTGTACGTAGGAGACATTTACTGCTGGTATTATGTACAAAAACACAATATTGTTTTACAATATTATTTTTACAATGTGAGCTTTTTTTAGTTTTACAATATTGTGATTTTTTTTTTTAATTTACTTCGCCACCTCTGTGATGTTTGGATATCATTCTATCCCTCTAACAGCACTGTACTTTGAAATCATTAGGATTTCTCCTTCTTTATCTTTGCATTGCTGGTATTCTGGGTCAAGGGCTCCATTTAGTGGCTAGTGGAATATGCTGGCCTGAGTCCTGCTGGAAGGGTTACTGTGTAAATGGGTCATCGCCGGCTACAGTAAGAACAGCCAACTACAGTTGACAGGCATGCACACATCAGTGTACATGTACAAAAGCTAGGTGTGAGAGGGAGGGAGGGGGTGTCAACAGTAGCTATAGGTCACAGGTGTCAAACTCGAGGCCTGCGCGAGACCTGGCCAGCCGCATTATTTTATGGTTGAGAAAATTTGCTATTGCAAATTTGTTTACTTTGTTTCTTGCTACATATGTTCCAAAATTGCAACCGAGAGAGATTTTGCATTTTATTCTTAACAAACCCCTTTTTAAAAATAAATTGACAAACAAACGTTTGCCCTTGACTTTTGAATTTATAACTAATTATCTATCAATTTTGAAAATAATAATAATAAAAATATTTTATACATTTTTGGTGCCAACACTAGTTTTTGTATCATACACACTAGTATTACCAAAAAAAAAAGAAGTGACAATCAGTTTGTTCCGTTGTTTTTAATATTGAGCTCACCACCACCACTGGCATTAAATCTTCTGCATAAGTGTCACAAACTTCTTGTTGGAATTTTGTACACAACATCTCAACAGTTCTCACCAGTCTGCATCTACAAAGTGGTTCTTGATCATGATGTCAAATCACCTCCATCTTGGTTTATCCTCAGGATCCATTCTATCTTTTTAAGTGTTGGCTTGACACAGATGAGGTCAGACTTTTGAATGATCTTAAGCTTTCTCTCATTTGAATTTCTGCTCGGGCTTAAATGAGTTGTCACACCTGTAATGTTTTGATAGAAATCCAACCTGAGAAGACGCTCTGAGTTCATAGCTGATACTAGCTAAAATGAAATATTTTTTAAGTAATTGATCAAGTTTATTGAGGTGATATCTATTAAGACGGGAGTATGGAGTTCATAACATAAAACAAAAACTGCACCAAAAAAAAAATAGCTGGACAAGCAAGAAAGCTGTTTTTGTTTGTTTGTTTTGTGGCAACACAGCGGAGTCATGCTTTCTAAGAAACCGTGCCTAACTAGCATGAACATTCATCACAACCATGTGTGGTACCTCATTGTTAATCACACCCTTTCAGCACTGCGCTGGAAAAACATCTGTATAAGAATGTTTTAATATGACAGGAATGCAAACTTTGACACAAAACACAGTGCTAAACGTGAGAAGCAGCATGTGATTTGACGGAGTCTGAAGCAGCACAAAGCTACATTCTTTGGGTGTGTGTGGGAGGCTCTGCTTTTGACATTAGTCAGTAAAACAGTAACCACTTTCATCAGGTATCTCATCCGAATATGTCACTAAGGTATGCTGAACAATATTGCAGCTGGGTACAAAGATGACGATCCACTTATCGAACTTGCTTCTAATCAGTGAGCAAAAACACTTTGCAAAGAGCACATCTGTGTTGAGATCAACCAAACAACTGGATTGAGTTCTTGGCAGCTCATGGACAGTGAATTGAAGTTTGCACAAACAATAATACAAAGCAGAAATACTTACTTGAATGAGGAAAAACACTCCACTTAAGAGCTGTAAACTTAAACAGCTGTCTCTTTAAACAAAATAAATTATGCTTTGTGGAGGAAAAAAAAGGCCTGGGAAAGCAAATCTGAACATGCTGCAAACATCAAACATACTGTATGCAAATCCCAATCAGTTGGCATGCCCCGAGCTCCAAGGCACCTGTTATTATTATTATTATTGCAGCATACATTACAGTCTCATCTTTCACTTGAACTTTTCACAAAATAAACTATGAATAATAATTTTATTTTTTTAAGTCATTCAGACAAGAAAACTACATTTTGGCAAAAATAAAAGTAGAGTTGCAAAGATTGATCGACATGTAATAAATTATCAAATTAATCTAGTTTTTTTTTCTAATAGATGAATTGTTTAGATATCTTGTTTTTTATTATTATTTCAAATTGTCCAAATGTTTGGAATTTCACCTCCTCAACAGTAAATATTCTCCAATTTCTGTAGTGCTCCATTTTTGCTTATTTTCCTCACGTTACAGACCAAACCAGTAACTGAATCATAATTCATTTATTTTTGTGCACTGTTGATTTGAAAGAATGTCCTTTAAAAAAAATCTTTTTTTTGTTGTTTTATTGTTCAAAAATAATAATAATAATTTTGACATATTAATTGATTAATAATTGAATCAATTGAAATAATTGTTTGCAGCCCTAAATAATAGCATTCTATTTAACATTTGGATATCAAAAAACTATATTTATAAACATAGAACAAATTTAAAAAAATACTATCTTTAATTGTAAAATTTGAAAGGTGAAGAAATCCACCTCAAAGGACCCAGTTATTTTTTCCACACGTTTAAGCTGATAATTAGATTTTCTGAATTCATGACATTGACATTACAGTAATACAGTTCACTAGATTGCTCACACATCTAACTGGAGAAATATCATCAACATGCAATACATTACAACCAAACTGATTTCTTACTCCTGTGTGAGGACATTTAGATGTTTACAACTACATTTCCCCTGCTGAGACTTTGCTGATGTATTGGAATGTTTAGCAAAGAAAAAACATATTCTTGATTCAATTTTCCCAACTTCAAACAACTTGTTGGCTTGTTTCCCTCTCCTGGCGGCGCAGGTCTGTATTCTGCTCTCTCCGTTGCTTGCTTGCAGTCTGTCGGACATCCTGCTGACACTATTTTAGCCCCTTTCACAAGGGTGTGCTGACCGCAGCCCGCCTTTGTAGTTTGTATACTAAATGCACAGCAGAGAGGGATGCCTTTTGGGTCCGTGGTTTCATGAAACAAGCCATCTGCAACTGCTCCACTCGCTACATGGCCTGGGGAAAGGAGGATAGACCCAAATAAATTGCATTCATGAACTCAATAGGCCTCAACAAAGACAAATTTGTACTTTTTTTCTTTATCTTATTTATGAGCTCGACTCGTGAAAAAAATTGGTGATTCTGGCCAAGGTCAAAACTATAAAGCTTCTTTTTTTATTACATCTACAAAGCACGTGACTAAACATCCTATCTCATAACGCATTTCCAGTCAAATACTGGATGCCAGAAACTTGCTCAGTGTGGGTCTTCGTGCTCGTGTGACCGAGTTCTAAATGTCTTTCCAATTTAGTCTTCTCTTATTCCTTGAGCCTGTCAAATTCCACGGTTATTCATTAAAGAGAATACCTTAAATTGTCAAGCAAATCCTATCATTTTGTTCAGCTCAAATTGAGATTTAGATGCATGCAGCAGAAAACTCACAATAAGATGCGTGCAGTAAACAAAAATCTGAGAGTATTCCACTAAGCCAACATTGACCTCTCTCACATTATTAAAATGACAGAAGCATAAAACCACCACAAATGGCTTTGTAAGAGATAGCTTTCATGTGCTTTTCTTGTCAAGTCAGCCGTGCTATATAGGGACGTTTTCAGTGTCACAGTCGAAAAAATATCCACCGTCCACATACAGTATGTAGGAAGGCTTGCAAAGCTGAACACAAATTGACAAAATTAAGTTGGGATAATTTGAGGTCACATGCATCAGTGTTTGAACGCTACACGCATTAAACACCACATGTCCCCAATGGGTGAAAGACATTTTGGCCTTTTTTTTTTTGGGGGTGCACTCACACACATATATATGGTCTCCCAGGCAGGAAGCTAACTCACGCCAACCTGCACCGAAGGCAAGTGACGGTAACCACTCCGCCATCCAGAGCCCCACATTTTGGCTTTCTGATAGAACACAGATGAACCTAATTACATCATTTCCTACTCATCAGTTTAGGGCTTTTAAACCTTCAGTTTCTGCTTTTTATCTGGTCAGAGAGCAAACTAAGTGCGGTGTCGACTCAAGGGCATTAAGCGCTGGTTTACCACCCAAGATTAGCCATCACATTTCATTCTAACGTGAATGAATCGAATCAGTCTGTGTTTCTGATGTTGACCTAAGTTTACACTATTGAGTAATGCTAGTTACTTTATCGAGTGATTAAAAAAAAAGACAAAAATCTCTTGAGAAGCTTGAAACAAGGCAATCAATTCTTCTTTGAAGGGACAGACTGTATGTTCTCTCGTAAATGCTAATTGTTTTTATCGCAGATATTGCCAGGGTAAGATAAATATTTATCAATGTCCTGAAGCATAAGTAAAAGTTTTAATGTTTTCCTTTGAGAGCTAACCCAGTCAAGTTAGCATGAGAAAATCAGCGAGACAGAACATTTGGCTGTTGTGATGGTTACGTCGAGTGATTTCTTTATTATTGTAATCTCTTCTTTTTATTGTAAACCCCGTGCTGAGAAAAAAAAAAAGAAAGTGGTCGGACGGATCTGTACAATATGAATTCACGTGTAACGGAACGCATGGTGTTCCACAGGGTTCAATTGTGGGGCCTCTGCTTTTTTTTATTGTATCCACAGTCCCTGGGTTCCATTCCATCCATCCATTGTCTATCGCTTATCTGGTGTCGGGTCCCTGTTCATTTTGTTCAGCAGTGAACACACTGTACCTATGTCTTGAATTTGAAAAAAAAAGATATTTTATTTCTCAATAACGAAGAGTTTGGTGAATGTGCATTGGAAACTGGTGGGATTCAGTACCTCCAACAAGGTCAAGAACCACTGTCTTAGAAGGAAATTGCATATTTATAGTACTGACTGAAGTAAATTTTAATATATATAACGACAAAAAGTCATTGCACCATACTCTCAAACTGAGCCATACCATACGGATTCCAATCGTAATTCCACTGAGTCAAACCGAATTGAATCGTTCCACTTTCAAATTGAACGTTCTTGATTTGTTTTGCACCCTACATATAAAAAAATGCATTGGAATCATCTTTTGTGCAGAGATGCACACCCCTATTAAATATCCCAAGTCTCACCCCGAAGCTCCAGGTCCCTTGCAAGGGAGCGGAATAGGAAGTTTGTACCCACGAATAGTGGTTCATGGCTAGGCATGGGAGTTGGAAGTGCCCCAACCAAACCTCCATACAATAGAATTTGAAACCCATGGAACTTGGAATCCACAATTCCAACTCCTGGGGCTGATTCCAGCAAAATTGGTAACTTTTAGACATTTTGGCGAATTATGGTGTGCATACAATTTACATTCTTTCACTATGGCAACCTAACCCAGACTCAGACAGTCAGATGTACATCTATAGGTCATTTTGAGTCTTCATTTATGGTCACCAAATGTATGAGACAACTAGTCAAGAATCTAAATGTGATGACCAAGCATCTCTTTCAATTCAGGCAAGTAATTTGAAAATTAATTGATAACTATAACATTGATATTTTAGCACCTAAAGTGTCATTTCAGTGAAATGGCTTGTAAATTGTGTGTTGTTTCAGAAACTGCGAATAATTTAGGCCAGCTGTCGTCTATGTAAAGCTTACTTAGTTGGTGGTTAAATACATTTGTTAAGCAGTACATACAAACCACATGTTTTGAAACTATGCAAAGAGCCACAGCTCCCAGAGAAAACCCCCACAAGCACACGGAGAACATGCAAACTGTACAAAGAAAGGCTTTAAGCTACGATTAGAATTCAAAACCTTGTTGTTGTGAGGCAACAGTACAAACCACTGGGCCACCCTATCATAAACATTGTCAAATGTATTTTAAAATCCTTTGCAATTCTTTGATTTGTGTCCATTCTGGCATCATAGCCTCCCTACAAGAATGTATTTATTGTGGCTTTCTTTTTAAGGAACCCAACTTTGAAAGTATTACGTCCATTAACAAGAAAATACGAACGATGCCAGATGTAACCAACCACACATCTCGTGCTTTGATTATCATGTGACTTACAAATGATCTTAGCTTGCACTGCATGTACCGACATGAATCTCTTTTATGACAGCCTGGCTGTAAAGAAACTGACCTTAACAATGCCCAATCTGCATCGCTTCAGATGCCTAAGCAGTGGAAACACCCAATATGTACTCAAATGCTATTGTCAAACCTCTTTATTATGCTGTCTACCTGTATGACAATGAATAACAACTTTGTTTTTGACGTGGATAACATTGCAGTAAGTGATCAGAAAACACGAAAAGTGTCACACTACTGACCAACCCATCATGAAAGCCAGATGAACTCCGTGCACTCAACCTACCCTTCCACAAGAATCATCACCTCCCTCACCATGGTCCCACCCCCGTTCCTTTTGGCAGCAGTGACAGCACTGCTGGTGAACAAATCGCTTCCAGCGCAGGTCATATTCGGGATGTTTAATCCGGGAGAAAACCAGATGTGCTCTGTGAAGATGTGCACTAGCAAATTGCATTTCTATTCTTTAATGCCTGGTATCATTTTTCCTGTGAAAGTCGCAGAAAACAAAAAAGCTATTTGCTTTCATTGTTGGTGTGTTTTGTTGCTTATGAGCACACATGAACAAATACATCAAGCACAACCTAAAAAGAAACCTCAGACACCAACAATCACTCAACAACTTACTTCCTCAAAGAGAAAAACGTTGCTGCTTATTATGTAGAAAACTAGCTGACCATGTGGCAATGACGGAATGACATTTACAGTCAAAAGGTCGTTCCAAAGGGAGGGACCGGCAACTGAAAAGGCTCAAACCCCACAAAAGACTCCACTCAGGCCTTGATACCTCCAGTAGTGTCTGGTCCACTGACATGAGGCACCAGGCATTTGCATAGGGGTATTGGAGCACAGGGAGGTAAATTGGGGCAAGACCAACCAGTGAAGAGAGGCCAGAATTGGGGTTACATGCTCCGTCCTACAGGCACAAGTTAAGATGAAAAAGCTGGATCTGACAACAGCACCAATTTGTTGGTCCAATTTAAAATCACTGTCCAAAAAAACGAAGTTCGAGACTGTTGTCTGTTGTTGGGCCAAAGGGCCCAATGCCACGTTTCCACCGCAGGACGTTCGAGTATGGGGTGAGGGGTAGGGACTTTCACAGGAACCGTCCTCTCAGCCGGCCCGCTTGTGCAGTGTCTCCACTGCGGAGTACGACCCATTTCGCGATGTCACGAGTTTCGATTGACACGTTAACGCCGTGCGACGGTTTCTCCCGTGACGTCACCCAAGCACCGCGTGTCAAAAATCACAACAACGAGGAAAGAGAAAAACTTTGGTTGCTGTTTTTCTCTGCTTTTTATTTTATGTACTTGGCGTGGATGGATGGTTTGAATGAGAGGAGACAGCTGTTAGATGAAGAATTGGAAAAGGCTGACTCGCAAGTCACGAGTTTCGATCGACACGTAATCGCCTTGCGACGGTTTCTTTGATGTCACCCAAGCACGGGTATAGGGAGGGGGGAGGGACTTTCACAGGAAACGTCCTCTCAGCCGGCCCGCTTGTGGCTGTGTCTTCACTGCGGAGTACGACCCATTTCGCGACGTCACGCATTTCGATCAACATGTAAATGCTGTGCGACAATTTCTCCCATAACGTCACCCATGCACGCGCGACAAAAATCAGAACGAGGAAAGAGGAAAAACTTGTTTTTTCTGCTTTTTTAATCTAGTTGCCAAGGATGGATAGTTTGAGTGAGAGTAGACGGCGGTTAGATGAAGAATTGAAAAAGGCTGACTCGCAAGTCACGAGTTCCGATCGACACGTTGCGACCGCCTTGCGACGGTTTCTGTGACGTCACCCAAGCACGGATATAGGGAGAGGGGTAGGGACTTTCACAGGAACTACTTGGCGTAGATGGATGGTTTGGGTGAGAGGAGACAGTGTCTAGATAAAGAATTTGAAAGGGCTAACAGTAGAGTGTAACAAAAATAGGCATAGGATTATTAAGAGAATTGTTTTGGTGGAAGAGACTAAAGCCGAGAATGCATCATCGTCGCGCATGAAGGTAAGATATTTTTTTTTATACTAAATAATTTTTAGCCAATCAACACGAAAGTCCGAGTTTGAATGTGGCCCTGTTGGGAAGGCTCCTGCAGTGGAAACGTGCACATACGGGGCTGGCCCCGTAAATTTACCCCAAAGTTCCTGCGGTGGAAAGGCGGCTCAAGTCAGCAGAGTAAGATGTAGAAGGGCCACTAGGACTAAAGACCGAAACTGCAGTTGTCTTTTCATTGACTTTCAAGCAATTCAGTCCCATCCAGGCCTTGATTTCCTCCAGACAGGACAAACGTGTTCTCAATGAGAAAGTCCATTTTGCACAGCAGGACATAGATCTGACTGTCATCAGCATAGCAGTGGAAATAAATCCCATGATGGAACCTTGGTGGTGCAATTACAATGAAAACAGGAGGAGTCCCTAAACAGAACCCTGTAGAACACCATATGACAATGGGGCAGTGCAGGCATGTCTGATTCCAATCAGATGCCTCCTCAAATAAATTTTTTAGGGCTGACTGTCCAGACTGTTTTCAGCAAGTGTCAAAATCCGATCTGGCCCCGTTCAGACTGAGACACATTATTGACTCATTGGGCTGGTAGTCTGGACAAGGCCTTAGAGCACAGAAATTTCTGTCAGCCGAACAAGATCTAAACCACTTGAGCACTACCACTAATGCCCACCTGGTGCTGTAAACGAGCCAACACAATACTGTGGTCCACCGTATCGAATGCTGCAGTTAGATCCGACAAAACAAGACATACATTGTCTCCAGGGTCATTTGCCAGCAGGATGTCTTGTAAAGAAACTTGTAACCGGGTTGAAACCTGACTGGAAAACCTCAATGATGTTATGTTCGTCCAAGAAGGAATTGAACTGCATGTGTACAACTTTGTCCAGAATTAGTTTTTAATGAAAGCAGCTTAGAAATGGGCCTAAAATTTAGTACTATTATAAAATATAGTAAATTGCCATTTAGATTCGCATGTCCTTGAGTCATTTAGGGTTTATATTAAATCCATCAATCGAGCCATCTCCTGTACATCATTCCCTGTTTGTGGGAAAACTTTATGTTTTTTTGACAGTCAGGACCCTGAAATAGACAATCACATGGCGAATGTATGATGGTATTTACTGGGACTCAGTGCTAGCTTCAAGAAAGCCAGCAATGTGATCCACAAAACTACTAATGGCCATATAGTCAGATCAAAGGATATATTCCAGTGGAAGTGTTTCTTGGAACAGGGTTGAATGGCGCTAATGAGCTCAAAAGCAGCACAGAGCTAAGCCATATGTGTCAGCAAGTTTGTGGACAGTTCTTGTGGGAGCAGCAGTGTGTCCTCCATGCAGCACAAGTTGTGCCCCAGCACAAGCGTGTATCTGCTGCACACATCCTCTCTCGGTATGTACACCAACACACATACACACACGTACACACACATTCAAGTCTAGTAACTGTTTTTATAAAAATAAAAAAAAGCAAAAAAACAGTTGAGACATTTTTGTGATCATTGAATAGAATGGAATCTGTCTAATTTATACAAACATAGAAGCTATATTGATCTGAACTCAGCATGCATGATTTGAGTTCAAGTCATAAAAGTGGAGGTTTAAAAACAGAAAGGCTCTTCAGACCATCATTTCCTGAGAGATGTTTTCCTGTCATTCTTCTGCTTTGTGTCCTGTCGACACACAATGCGCAAGAAACCTGAAAGGCTTTCTGATCCTGATTCATTCACTCACTGTCCAATTACTGTGGCTTTATATGGTACATTTGTGTATTTTGAGAGAAACCCTTGATGAGTTTATATGCAGCTCGCTTCCATTTTGTAGATTTTTGTGTGCGTGCCCTAAACTTGTGCTTGCTTGTGTAAGACAATAGTTGGGAGGGGGGAAACAATTGTAATGACAAAAGATGGCATGGAAAGACACATTGTACAGTTGGACAAAAATATAATGATAACAAAATTCAATAATAAATGAATCAATTGCAAATGTGTTATAAAATGTAAATTCATTTGTCTGCAAATCGATTATTGATATATATATATATATATATATATATATATTAGTGGAACTGAATAACTCACCTGGAACACTTGCCATCCGTATAGGCTGATGGTGGATATCCAGAAGGATTCTCTTACAACCATCATTGGTGAACCATCAGATCCAGCATGACCTAAAAAGTACCAAAAGCACTGACCTACATTTACAACCTAATAACTTAATTGTATGTATCCCATTAAATTAAATACATTTATTGCCAACAGTCTATTCTCTTCATTTCTCAGTGTTTAGATTTGGCTGTACTGATTGTTCGGTCAGAGCAAGCCAAGTTTGATCAACCAAACACATCTCTCTAAGTTCCGTTTAACCATAATCAAATTATTTGCTCTGTGTGGATGTTGCACTGTTTTGGGTTTGACACATGCTCATGCTAGTTGCTACGTAGCTAGCTGCTGACTGGCTTGCAGCTTTTCACAATGTCCCTTCTTATCAAAATGTTCATTCTTGGGTCAGAAGAATGTTTGCATTCCACATTGAAAGTTCCATTTTAGATAAACTGTACCTGAACATTCTTTACAAATTTGATCTAAAAGTAGGCAAGCTCAATTTCACCTTGTTTGAGTATCTGGAGAGAATACAATTGATAGATGTGTGACATTTGCACTGTTTATGATGGGAGGCAGCTGGGACGATGTGTCACACAATTTCTCATGATGTTGTAGGAGTGGTAGCCTTACGGAAGACGTTGGTAACAAGTGACACTATTCTGTCAGGATTCTGATGTCCTGGACTTCTCACAACAATCAGCTGGAAACTTTGTGTGGAAATGAAGGCAGAAAGTTTTGGGCATATTTGTCAGCGTACACTTCTTGGGTCCATTTAATAAAATTTTTCCGCATAGTTTGTAGAGTATTTTCACAAGCCAACACACTGAAGAAGAGGTTAGCAAGTCTGCTTCACAGACATGAGGTTTTGGGTTTAAATCTCCAAAAACAGAAAGGTGTTAACCTAACTAAGATGAGAAATATGGACATGGATGGAAGTGTTTATTTGATTTCATAAAGTTTTATAGTTTCTTTGTCATATCTTAGTGAGAAATTGGCATTGAACACAATTAAATAAAGACATTTGAATGGCGCCATTATTGAAACGTCAAAAGAACATTTGGTAAACACACATCACATGAAAGATATGAAAACAAATGGGTACTGACAGTGGATCAGCAAACATGCACACACACAATCTTCATAATTTGGATCCATGTCACCAGTAATTGTGTGATTTCTCTCGCAGCTCTGTGTTAACATCAAAACGTCCCTGGCATGTTATGATCTAAACGTTTAGTTCTGTCTCGCCCAATGTCAACCCGATCATGACAATATACTGTATAGAAAATGGATGGGCTGATTTTGTACTGAGAAACCTCACATTTCACTGGTTAAGAACCATTCTTGTTTTGGAGGCTTTATTGTTACCAGAGGTGGGCAAATCCGTCAATACAATGGCTCGTCATTCAGCGAGTGCTTTATATCACAAAGCCTCGTAAAAACACACACAGGCTGGGCATCGACAGATGAAGGTTTACATCCGTCGATGGGGTCCTTCACTCACTCCGTGTATTTGCGTCATAGAGCCCTCGCCGAAAATGCAGAAGCAGTATAAAAGATGGTAACCTCTGTTATGATTAAAGTAGGTGAAAATAAATTATTCATGTTTTCATGATGCAGGTGTAGAGTTGAAGAAAGTGGAGATGGAGGCTTGTAAGTGGTGCGCTTGAATTCAAGCATCATGCTTTTTATTATTGTGTGAAGGCTGTGGCCACACATACAGTATGTTATTCCTATATTTCAAACTTCCCACTTTTTCGGCATTTATCTACTTCCACATAATTCATCCGATTCTCGTCATTCCCATTTTACCATATTCCAAAAAATCCTGCCATGAGTGCTTTCATTTTTTATATACCAAATATTCACGCCTTACCCACAATTGCCGATTTGGTACCCTATTTTTCCCTCTTCATTCTTAATAGGAGATTCTACATTTCACATTTAGATCATTTCAAAATGACATTCAAAACATTTAACTCTTTCACTTTAGAGATGATAATTAGTCCATTCACTACTTGATTCTTCAAATCTTACACCATTTTCTAATTGATTCTTCATCACTTAATCCATTCACATAATTCATCCAATTTTAGTTATTCCAATTTTAACATATTCCAAATATTCACATTATGCTTGGATCCATTTATTTTATTCCAAATATTCACACCTTACCCATAATTCCCAATTTTGTACCCTACTATTCCCCATCCATTTCCAATGGCAGAATCAACATTACACATTTACATCATATCAAAGTAACATTCAAAACATTTAACTTATTCCTTTCAATTTAGGGATGATTATTAGTCCATTCTCTTCTTGATTCTTCAAACATTACTTAATTTCCTACCTGATTCTTCACACCCTACCCCTTTTTTATTTTTCTGCTGTAATTTCTACATTTATTCACCGATTCTAAGTTAACCATTCCAACATTCAATTATTCAGCTCTCATTGTGCATCATTCCATGCCATTCAACATCATTCTAAATCATTCCACATTTTTCATTCAGCCTTATAGCCTTCACATGCAATTTCTCCAGAAACTACATTTTCTAGTTAATAATAAAATTCTCTGTTGTTGACACAATACACTTTAGCAGTAAATAAACACAGAGGGTGTTATGTTCTGCTTTGTATTTTGTTTTGCCCTGTCAGCGAGCTTTTATTATTGATTTTCGTGAAGCAAGTTGGGTGGAGTGAGCAAGGACGCGCGCACCTTGGAGCGATTGCCAATCAGCTCGGAGTCTTGGAGGTGCGCACCTGGAAATGATTGGTAATCAGATCCTAGTCTTAAGCGCAGCATGTTTGCCAGGAAGATGTTGGATCGCGCCTCTTATTAGTTTGCTTGCAACCAATTTGGAAACTGTCTTTTTTTTTTTCCAGTCTTACTTTATACAACTCCCAATAGGATTCCATGTTTGTTTGTTTTCTGCCCTGGTTCCTGTGAGTTTTGATGTCTTCTTGGTGAGCCTCTTTGCTCCATCTTCCCATTAGCCTAAGCTACACTTTTCTAGTCTTTGCTTTTCATCTTGCACCATTGATGTTAGCACTTTTTGTTCCCCAGTTTTTTGGCCTGTTTTATTTGTTCATTTTCCACCCAATAAAGACTGTTAAATCGCTACCATGCTCTATTTCTGCTTTGGGGTACAACCAGTTGCAAACCATAATGGAACAATCTGGCCAAAAGAAACACAGAGGTGTTATGCTCTGCCATTTCCGAACACAATCAACTGCAAGGTGACTTCCAAGCGGGTTCCGGCTGCGAATGTGCTGCGGCCGCCATCTGACCCTGTTCCAGTCGTGCATATTCTGCGGCTACAATCTAACCTGTTCATTCAGCGAATGTCTTGGGCCAGCATCCTACCCTGTTCCAGTGGCGCAGCATCAGACCATGTTTTCAAGTATGTCCCACTGGTGTCGCGTATGCTGCGGCCGCCATCCAACTCCGCTTCGGCAGTGCATATACTGCGACCACCAAACCACCTGTTGAATCTGAACAGGACACATTTCAAAAGAAAAGATAGTTTATGTAGACTTTTACTCTACTGGACACTAATACTTTTGTCTCACTATGATATAATTTTACTATCATTTGAACTCCCGCTTATAAGCCTAACTTTCTCCCCATCTGCTGACAACTTGTCAGACTTGTGGTTGCTTGAGAAAGAGTAATGAGCTGATAAAAGGCGGGAAGGGGGCATGATAAACCTGTGAAGTGTAAGGAGAGACAGGAGCTGTATTTACATGAGGAATGAGCACACAGAGCAGCTGCGCCTTGTTTGGAGGAATACAGATGGAGGAGGAGGAAGGGAACACAGCGGAGTTTGATCAGAGATCATCTCTTGCTCCCAACAATTTTTCTTCAAAGTCCCGCAAACGAAGCAGGGAAGGAAAGTCACAAATGCAAACACAATCATCACGATGCACAAAAGGTTTTTGCAAACGTACAAGAAATAGAAGACCAGTTAGCTTTTAGTCATGGAAGTTGACTATTCTTCTGACTCTCAATGGAGTATTCTGAGCCATAAGGAAAACGGCAACAATTGGAGCTGTTGTGAAGGGAAGTGATTTCTTAAAATTTGAGATTGTTGATGATGCCAACATTCCTGTGAAACAAATTACTTGACCTGTAAGTCATCTCCTTATCAAATGAGGCCTCATTTATAAAGCAGGAAAGCTTTCAGGTGCGTGTCTCATGTTGCGCCAAACAAATCTGCATCACATCAATGTAGCCTCGAATGAGATCAGTATATGCATTCACTTGTTCATGTGTTGAGGAGTAACTAACTACTTTTGCCTGTTTGTTAGATGACATCTGGATAAACGTTTATTGGTGGCAGTAGGGATTGTGGAACATTTAGGGAAAATAAAATTGTCTCAACATTAACTGAACTTGGAAGATCTTTCTTACTGATGCAGTTCTGTCTGCCATGAGTACATTTTAACGTAGAGATTGCCAATAAATCTCGAAATTGGAATCGTTAGTCTCAGCTATACTTTACGTGTTATTGGCATTGAGATGGCACTTAAATAGGTTTCAAAGTCATTGTAAAGGCAATTAAAGTCAACGCCAATTTTTTCTTGATGTGTTCTATGCAACGCCACTAATATAAACATGGCTTTCTGATTCATATTGCGGAATATAAATAAAGCAGCAAAATTCACTTGTTCTTATCCATCGCAGTGGGCGCCCATTTTGCTACTTGCTTTCGACTGAAAATAACATCACAGTTGCTGAGCTAACAATGAATCAAAGATCAGCTTCAGAAAACAGATGAGCCAGACAGAAAGTGGCAAAATGACCATGGCTGATTAAAAACGGGTGGATTTTGCTGCTTAACTCATATTCCACAAAGGTAATGTTAAGCATGCCGTGTTTAGACCAGCGGGGGCTCATACAACAACAAAATTGTTCTGAAAATGTTTGGGTTGACTTCACCTTTTAATTCTGGAAACTCCAGAAGCCACGCGGCGCAGGGCACCACCATTTTGTAAGTGTGTCCGCACTTGTACAATCACATGTCAATTGTTTATTTTTTTATTCAACTTTTTTGGGGGGAGGGGCGGATTTGTGATGTACAGGTTATAGATATCAAATCGCTGATGTCGGGCCAAAACCAAAGAAGTTACAATTAGGCCAAATTTTACATTTTCTTCAAAAATCTATACTTTTGGTCGGTTCATACGTGTGCATGTCATGTTTACAAAATATTGACCAATCTAAAGTGTTGAAAATTACTTGGTGTCTTTGATGATGCAATGTTAATGGAACAAACATGCCATTTTCCGGTCTCCTAAAAATTGATGATTTCGGAGGTACGTTTTGGCCTGATGCCAGCAAAATGGTGGAAAAAGTTGTGATTTAGCCTGATTACCTTTTAGTTTTGCACAATGTCATTTTAACAGTTTTTATATCCACTGTGCATGTTACATGCAACCTTCCATTCCCTTAGTCATTCAGGTCACTCACTTGATCAATTGCTGCAGAAAAACAACAAAAACAGATGAGGTTGTGCACTGCTTTCTGAAGCAAGAGTTGCACTTGGATTCAAAACGCGCACGAAGCACTTATTTTTTCAAACAGCCCTCCTTTTCCCTCAGCCCCCAAACAATATTCCCACAGTGCATTGTTGTTGTTGTTGTTGTTTTTTTACATTCCACAAGGTATTGTCTGATTTGTGTGCTGAGGTATACACTAGAGATTTCCCAGTAAGTGGTGTAATGAGCAGGGGCTGACAGGGGAAAATTACTGCCTGTGGTGTCTCAACCGACAGCCAATGAAGGCCAAAGCTTTTGTCTCCACCAGCAGGCCCATGTTCTGAAGTGAGTCTCAGACTTCTGTACAGCATGTCTGCAGTGTCAGTACAAGAATCCCTATATATATATATATATACACGTCTCTCTCTATATATATATACGTCTATATATATATATATGTATATATATATGTATATATATATATATATATATATACATGTGTATATATATATATATATATGTATATGTATATATATGTATATATATGTATATGTATATATATGTATATATATGTATATATATATATTTTATATATACATATGTGTGTGTGTGCTTCACAAAGCTTTTAGCTTTGTCTTGAGTCTGCATTTCATCACTCAACACTTTCCTCTGAAAGTGAGGCGCAACGGAGAGGGTGCAAAACAGTTATGCAAATCTCAACACTTTACACAAACACAAAAACATTTTGTTAGGTCATTCCAATCTTAATGAAAAATAACACTGGAAAGCAGGAAATACATCAAACCAGTCACCCATGTTAAAAAAAACGGACCTGACACTTACTCAACGTGAGATATCGCTTCCACCTAGATTCAATCTTCTAAACATCTTTTCTGGGCTGGGAGGTAGAAAAGAAACTGGTGGTGTAGTTGATGACCAGAGAGGCAGATAAAAAGCTTTGTACGCTGATAAGGAATTCAAGCAGAGTGCATCATGAGAAACGAGCCAGCTGGTCGCCAATGGGGAAATAATGATTTTGAATCTAATGTTGTGCTACTACATGTGGTTGACTGTTTGGCAAGAAATGGTATAGAATGAAGAGAAGCTCATATCTGCAGAAACGTCAGAAGTAAAATAAAAGTATGTTGCTATTTCATTTCCAATTTAGTAAAATGGCCACTTTCCACTGGTGGAAGCTCCAAAGTCAAACTTCCGAAGGTTGGGCAAGTCAAAAGTTGGTAGCCTTTGAAAGTCACACAAAACCCGAGTGTACTTTCCTCAATATTATTACAAGATTAATTCTGTGTGATTGCGTGTGTGTTTGGAATAGAATGCAACTTTGTTGTCACCGTTGAAGGAACAATGAAAATCAACTTGTGACAACACGCAACCACGGCAAAACAGGCACAGGCTAAAAGAAAGAAACTAGGGAACTAATGCTGCATTCGAGGAAGCTGGGAAATCACCCACTTGTAACCTCCCATTTCTGACCTCAAAGCATTTGAAGCAAATGCAAACAACATCGATGACTGATTCCGATAAATTGATTCGGGTTACCTAAAGTTACTTTTTTTGGAATAACTAAATTAACGCTACAGTAAATAAACAGATAAATATATTAATTGTATAAATTATGTTTTGTCATTTAAACCAGTCGGTATAGTCAGGGTTCTTTTTTTCCCCCAACTTTGCAACTCGGATTTCCAAGGTTAAAGTGGCATCCCCCCGCATACTTGCTGGTATGAAGCCTGAAAAGTCAGACTTCTCACCTTCCTCAAATGCAGCCTCCAAGCGGAGGGCGATTATTGGAAGACACAAAGAAGGCTGACGAGAACAGGTGGAATTGAAAACCTAACAAGCAAGACAAGACATGAAGATGTGACTCAGAGAAAACGAGACAAAACAAAACCAAACATCTAATAATCTAAACAACAAAAACACAGATGTGAATTGCTCCATTCAACAGGACTCAAAAATGTTGTCCACGCACACACGCGTGCACACACACACACACACACACACACGCACACGCACACACACACACACACACACACACACACACACACACACACACACACACACACACACACTTCTGTCCTCATTGTTGAGTATGAACTGGAACATCCAGCTAGCATTACAATTAGGAGTCTGACTGCTGGATGAAAATAAAAATGATGAAACATACTTTTCATCTTTCTCTTATCTCTGCCTTCCTTTTGCTACTACAGTAGGTGGTGATCATGTGTTGCGAAGACTCGGCCCTAATGAGGGAGATGTCAAGAGGATGTCTGATTGCCATCACTGCATGCTGATATCTGCAGCTTCAGGCAATGTATTTGTGACTTGACATCACAAAAGCCCTTCTGCAGCTGGAGTCTGTTTGGAGCCATCCGACATCCCAACTGAATTATTTTCCTGCATTTGAACTCAAACACCTGCCCTTGTGCAAGCCAGTAATTCATTGTTACCAACAAACTAACTTCTTTTCTCGTTTACTTTGTTCTGATAGCCGTGGAACAGTTGTTTGTGAAGAATTGCTGTATTAAGATACCAACACTGAAATATATTGCAATTAGGCATGGGCCAATTTCAGATTTTAACGGTATGATAACAGTGACCAAAATAATTGTGCTATCATGGTATTAAAATTATAGTTCTAAAATTACTTTTTAAAATATATATATATTGATAAGCAAAAACTGCATTTTTTTAATTGAAATAAATGTTTAGTTTTTAAAGAAAATACTATATAAAATATTTGGTACAGAAGAAACCTGTACCATGTTAAGCTTGAATAAATGATAATGTTCTTTTTCTTTTTTAATTCATTTCAGTTAGTCACAGTGTTCCATCACTGGGGATTTATTTTTTAGAACAGACCTGAGGACTACTCATGTTGTCCTTAAGGCATGTTATCTTAGTACTCGTTGGCACCTTTAAATTAAATTAAAAAATTGCAATGCACATTAATCAACAGAGCAAAAAGACATTAGGTTATTTTAGTTAACAAAAACTAACAAAAAAAACTAAAACTAAAATTCAAAAAACTACTGTTAACAAAATAAAATAAAAACGAAAATGCATTTTTTTTTTTATGAAAACTAACTAAAACTGCATTTTATGTTTACAAAATTAACTAAAACAAATTAGAATTATAGTGAAAATGTCCTTTGTTTTAGTCTTTGGTAATTAATTTAGTACATGAGCCTTTGGGGATTATTCTAAAGATGTTTGAAAGTGTGTCACACAGAAGTGAAAAGTAAAAAGCACATTCAGATGACATTGCACCTAGGCGACAAATTTGCCTGCTTGACTTTCATGGCTCGGATCGCCTGCTTTTTTCATTTAACTCCGCCGAAATGCAACGCTAGATAAGAAATGTGTTAAATTTTTCATTTTATCATGTTTTTTATATATATATATTTTGCGCACAATATAAAATAAAATAAAAACTAATACTGAAACCCACTAAAACTAAACTAAAATGATAAATTTTTTAAATAACTAAAACTGATTAAAAAAATAACACAACCCTTAAAACTAATTAAAACTAAATATAAAAAAACAAAACTCAAAACGAAATAAAAACTAACTAAAATAAAAATTCCAAAACTATAATAACCCTGGTGTCTGCACAGTCTCTCTCTCCCACCTCCATGCGCAACTGCTCACCACTCCCCTCTCTACTCGCCTGAGAAGGAGAGGGGAAAAAAGTTCATTGAAGGCAATTAACTTCAAAGGAGCAAACAGCCAATTAATTGTATTGTGCCCTGCTTTTTAAAACCACGGTAAACCATCGAACCGGTAATCAGCCCATAACTAACTGCAATAATAAACAAATATTTTTTGAGAACCTACATTGAGGAATATATGTTAGAGAGAGAGGAAGAGGTGTTTGCTTGAAGCCTTCAGAAACTGCTCGGCAAGAATCAATAGTGACTTAGCCTACCTAGTCATTGATCAATTCCGTTTTTTTTACAGGCATTAAAAGAACATACTGTTCAAAGCTGTGGTTTTAGTGATCGCTCTTATTATTATTAAGAAAGCCACGAAGATAATTCCGCCCAAACCTTTTATCTGATGCTTCTATACTGTAAACTTTTTTTTTTCTTCTGTCACTACTTGTTTGTCAAAACTTCTGAGAGCTCCTGGCAAGCATCAAAACTGTGTAGGGGGCTTACATCTAAAAGCCCTTTGCATTGGAGTGACTGACATCAAGGTCAAAGGTGATCTGAAAAAGCCTTGTCGAGCAAAACCACAAGAAGAAGAAAAAGCACACACATCACATTACAGTGAAGTCTGGAGGTAGGGGGTCTGTTCGTACTCAAGGGGAACTCGGTCCAAGTTGTGGAGGCGTGGGGGGATGCTGAGTCAGCGTGGGATGGCTTATTTGACTACTCTCAGTCTGATGGGGGCGCCCATTTGGTCAAGGCTTAAGCTGCTCTGATAGCACGTTGTGATAACCCCTGACCCACATTATTATGGAAAGGTCAGACCCAGGGTCAGCCCTGGGGAGACGACTGTGGGTACAAGGGTGGATCTTAATGCATGTTATATGACCAAGTACAAAGGGAATGGGGCAGGAGGTGCATGTTTTGGCATTCATGTATGTTACATGGCTTCCTTTTAGCCAGTGGTGGCAAATCCAGGTCCAGAAAGTAAATACCCTGCCACAGTTTGGCTTTAGTTCCTTGTACTAGCTAGCTCCCTAGCAGGTAAACAAGCACCATAGGAGCTAGCTAGCTAGCACTTGGGCCTAAAGCCAAACTGTGGCAGGCTATTTACTTTCTGGACCTGGATTTGCCAACTCTGCTTTTAGCTAGTAAAGGGAAGGGGGTGGTAGAAGGAAAGTGTTCAATTCAACTTCACAAAGTTGCGATAAACAAATTTGCTGACCGAAAAAACACAGTAGTCATCCACTCGCTTTTCATGGCCATGTTTTGACTCATTTAGCCAGTGCACTTCTCCTGACGTCACCGCACTCGAGCACAAGTCGGTCACGTCAGCAGATTGAAGCTCAAGCAGGAAAGCCCGCACAGACGTAATCTCATGTGGACATTTTGTCAACACACGACTCACTTTGGGAATCTTGCAAGTTTGCGAAGTTCCTGTGGGACTTTATGACTCTTCATAAGAGTAAATGCTCTCACACAACAAGACTTACTTGCATAATCGACTGAAAAAGGGCACCCAGCATACTCCACTCAGTGACCTGCTCCTAAATCATGGACAAAATTCAGACAAAATGAGAGGGACTTTCTTTTCTGCAAAGCGTCCTCTGGGGTCCCTCTCTGGAGCAGGCCGCAGGGGTCACAGAGCATGCTCAGTGCCATTTTCCCACAGAACTGGCGTGGTTGCTTCGTGTTCATGCTGTGTGACCCAAACTGTTGTTCCATTGACCTGCAAACTGGTTTGGCCTGCCCCTCTTTTATGATCTCTCAGGCCCGACCCGTGACCAGTGATTCCCAACCACTATGCCGTGGCATGTTAGTGTGCCATGAGATCATCAGGGGTGTGGTGGGAAATCATCCAATTTCACCTAATTGGTCTGAAAATATTGTTTTTATTTGCTAAATAATGTTGATGTTTCAATGCAAGCGTTGTAAGGTAAAGACAGACTTACACAGCAACAAAGTTGAATGAGATCAAACTGGAAAACAAATACTTCAAATTAACGTTGGCAACCCAGATAGCAAAAGATGTTAAATCAACATTGAATTAGGGTTAAGAAGGTTGATTTTTGGTTTCTGATTTCATTTTGTTGCATATTAATAAACATGACTGAAGCTACAGCCGTATGTATCATATCAAATGAAATAGTAAATCAAATTGTAACCTTTTTAATTTAAAATCGTTATATCCTTAAATGCTATCATACCTTATGCACACAGAATACATAGATAATATATTGTATAAATATGGGCATATAGACATACTGTAGAAATATACAGATATAAAACACATGGAATGAAACACATGAAACACCTCTTAAAAAATCCTCCATAACAAATTAATTCACAAAAAAAAAAGTTTTAATTACTAACATGCATGGCCTATTCTACTACCATCATTCCTCTTCTCACAAATAATGTTCCAATTGTGCTTTTTATTTCTTCAAGGCAATTTAGAAACACAACATAAATTTAAACACTTTAAAAACTTTGTGAACCTCTGAAAATGTCAGCCCGTACGAGCTAATTGGTGGATATTTTTAACTGAAACAATTTCTATATGTGATATCACACAAAATACATTCCACAATAATGTCATTTATTTCTGAAGCAAAAAAAAACAACATAACAAAACATTAAAAAAAATACTAATTCAAAATTCTTCTTACATTATAATCAGGTTGAAGTGGCCTCTCCAACCAGACCTGTCATTTTAGGGAAATCTTGTCAAGTAGGTTTGGTTTATGTTTTTATTGAACATATAAACATAAAGAAAACACATTACAAGTCTAAAATATAAATTGAAGTGAAAAAGAAAACAAGAATATGAATAAAGAAAAGCGTTTATATGTTCAAAAGGGGTAGGAGGAAGTTAAAAACGTATCTAGCCCTACCCCTTATTCGTTTTATGTTACATTTCAACAAAAATAAATGTGTAAAACTAATTATAAATACACAAGTTCACTTTAACATGCACACATTTGACAGCAACATATGTACATGACATTCATAGGCAAATACCATAATACATGAATCATATCCTCATACTCACATATACAATTTTCATTACACTCATACCGATACATCCAAAGAAATTACAGCATATATGCATTTTAACAGCTCATGACTGACGTAAGTAATTTTTTAAAACTTTGCTTTTAAACAATTTTTTTTAATTCAGCAAGTGACTGACATCTTTTCAGGTCAGTTCCAAAATCATTCCACAAATTAACATATTTTTACAGAAACACACCTTTGCTTAATATTTGTTCTTGGTTGAATTTTTTTGTAGTGACTTGTACCCCTTATGTTGCTAGTAGTATGTGTGCATATAATAATACCAATGGTGAAAACGATTCATGTGGAACTGCAATATGTGAAAGATTTTACTCAATCCACCCAGGTAAGATCTGAGCCCAGCCCAGCCCATCATCTCCTCCCGCATACGAGCTCTGCATTGTCTTCACAGGATGGGGGTCACCTTTCCTCTTCTGAAGTAACTTTGACACACCCACAAACTCACACCCTTCATTCAGCATTTTGTCAAATGCTAATGCTTAGTCACTGTGCTGCGCAAAGGATGCAGTGAAGAATTCATGGAAGGAACACACACACGCCCAAAACTCATTCCAAGTGGACGTCAGCGCCTATTTAGCGTTATTGCTCAAGACAAGTTACAAATCAAGTCTTTTGGCACAAACTCAAGCAGGAAATGCTACTGTTTGTTCTTCCTGTTCTTGTACATGTCGTTTCTGATGTTCCCAACTGAATACGCTCGTCACAATTTACGGTCAATCCCACCCTGCTCCGGTTATATTCCAGCCCTTTGACACGAGCAGGTCTTCCTGTGCAGAGGTCTGGAGTAACATTTTGAAATTAATATACAGCACAACAATAACATTGAAACACGCATATAATAATATCTCTTTTCACCGGGTACATCGGTTTGGAGCCCGTAGGGGCAACAAAGCCCGTCCTATTATCGCAGAGTTTGAGTATTTTAAACAGAAAGAATTTGTTAAAAGTAAAGGACGGGAGCTTAAAGGGACCTCATTTGGAATGAATGACCAATACCCGAGAGGGATTAAGGAGCGGCGAAAGGTACTGTTTCCTATAATGAGACAAAATAGGCAGGAGGGTAAACGGACTACGATGGTCGTTGATAAGCTATACATCGATGGCCAACTATTCCGGAACCCCAACTCCACTCCCTGGCTGTTCTAATTGGCATTGGTGGAACTAAACTTTGTTTGATTATTAGATGTATACATATACTGCATATGTGGTTATAAAACCTAAAATATGAATTCTCATTATGTTTAGGCTATATTACAAATATAATATTAATACCTAACTATATCTAAAGTATATTTAAACAAAAAATCTCGTTTAGGTTACCAGTTACTGGTGTAGTGTTATGTTTAATCCCCCGCTAATTTCCTTCACTTTCACCTCCCTCCTGTTTTTTCACTGTTATATTTACTTACACGTTACCTCATATTTTACACAAATTACATAAATCACCTAACCACTTTGATTCGATCCTATAACATGCCTATATTAACAAATAGCCTATACAGATATATACACAGGACTGAATCTATATTGTTTGTATGCATAAATTAGTTCTGGTTTCCTGGAATGTTTGTGGCGCTCGCTCAGAGGCAAAAAGAATAAAAAATTTAGACCATCTCTTAAAATTAAAAGCAGATATTTGCCTCCTACAAAAAACCCACCTACAAAAATCTGAAGACAAATTACTTATTGATAAGAATTTTAGCCAAGCGTACTCTGCCCCTTATAACAGTAGACAAAGAGGAGTATGTATACTCATACATAAGAATTTATTCTTTACTCTAAATAATACAATAACAGACCCAGAGGGCCAATACATTATTATTATATATAATATAATTGTATATAATAATATATACTATTGCAAAAAAATAAAAATAATTCTTGTTAACTTGAAAAATAAACAAACTCTGAATATCGACCAATGGTCTAACTTCCTCATGAATCCCATTTTAATGGAAAAAAATATCTGCCTCAAATATAAACCAAATATCAAAATTTATAGAACCATGGTCTACGTATATAGAATATTTTAACCTAAATCTGGTTACTTAATTCTGCCTGTTAGCGAGAGCCACCACATCGTGATAACTTGCGTTGCTGTTTCTGTATTTGGCAATTTGTAACTAATGGTTGTGTTTTTATAGTCAGGAACCCAGTTGCTGCCAGCAGGATCGAGCAGATTACATCAAACGACACCTTAATCACCAACTCCTCAAGATTTACCTCCAATGGGCACTAAGGGTTAATATTCGTATTCACTGCATGCTAATGTCTTAATTCTATAGGCGCTGTCTCCTCCTGGCTGGGCGTGGGCGGCTCTGCCCCTCTGTTGGCTGCTGGGTGGCGGCTGCGTCTTGGCCGTTCCCTGGGTCTCTTGGGGGGTGCTGCATTGCGGGGCTCTCCCTGGTGTCAGGGGCAGCGCTGCCCCGGCCCGCTGTTCGCTCCTCTTAACTCACTGCACTAGGGCACATAACACACTTTTGGGGGGTGGAGTAGGGTGGAGACACCGTCTTCGCCCTACAACTCCCCTCCAATTGTAATGCACCACACAACTGTGTGTGTGTGGGGGGGGGGGGGGGGGATGCCATCGGCTGGGGCAGACCGCAGTATAGAGCAGTGCTGCGGTCCCCTGTCAGTGTCCCCCCCTATTAATTTTTTTAATGCACCACATACACTCACTGACATGCCTGGGAGGCAGGTGGATCGGAGCGTGGGGATATAATTTCCCTCTGCTCCGGTTCACCTGCTCCCAATTTTTTTTGGAGGGGGGGGGGGGTGCTGCGGGTGGGATGTCATGGGGGGAGCGAGGGCTGTGGACCGATGGGGTGCCTGGCGGGCCTGCAATGTCCCGTCCTGCTGCGTTGGGTTAGGGGTGCGGGCCGTGTTGGGGTGGGGGCGCTCCTGCTCCTGGGTTTGCTCTCTGGCCGGTGGCCCATGCGCGGCCCGGGGGTTGTCCTTTGGCGCTACCGCGGCCTGGGGGGCCCTGAGGTGGTGCGCTTGCTCTGTCCTGGCAGGGGTCGACGGCTCCCCTCTTTGGTGGAGATTTTCATGCATGCCAGATCCACCACACCAGCATCTATCGAAACTCAGACACAATCTGCTTCTTCCTCAGGTCATTGAATCGGTGGAGGCTGGTGTCTGTGGATCTCACTCTGCTTCGTCTGTCCCTCCTTCCTTTCCTCAGTCTCTCCTTTGGTCTCCCTGATTTGTTGGAATTTAGATGTTTCTGGGGTTGGTGAAAGACTCTGGTTGGTGGCCCGGTGGGTGGTGTCTGGTCGGTGCTGGATTTCACTTTCCTTTCTTTTCTTTGGTCCTTCCTCAGGTCTCCTGACGGCCTCACGACTCTGGCTGGAAGTGTTCGGTTTAGGTGAACGGTATGGGATTTTTTTAATAGGGTTTAGGTGAACTAATGAATACACACTCACACGCACGCACATACACATACAAAAGAGAGCAATGATGATGACATGTCAAATCGGTAAAATTACCGAATGAACAATACTGAGCTCTCCAGAAAAAAACAACAAACAATGATGCAAAAACAAGTGCCAGATTGTGATTCCTTATAATTTTATAATTTCCAGAGATAATTTTTTATTTTTATTTTTATTTTTTTAATTCGGACCAGCAGGTGCTGAGAAAAGGTAATTTGAAATTCAGTGGCAATGTACTTTGTAATTTTCATTACATTCATTACAATGTAATTTTCGTGAACAAGGGGAAACATAAAATTGCTCTCTCAGCAACCGTTGATCCAATCAAACTGAAATTTAAAATGTTAGCTTTCTGTGCTATAAATTACCCCCCACACCAAATTTCAGTACAATTGGCAGGGGTGATTCTGATATTTGTCAGAATCAAATTCTAACCAACAGATTCCAATTCTAACTAACAGATTAATTAAAAAAACAAACAAACAATAAAAACGTATTTGTTCCCATTTAAACTTTGTTACGAGTAAGCAGTAGATCCCATAAATGTAGACACCGAGTAGGAACACAAACATTTATTCTACACAAAAAGCACACAATAAACAAAGTACAACTGAAATCACTTGCAAATATAAGGAATGAGAAGAACCGAAAGCGCACAACGAAACGCGGAAGTCTACATAAACAAAAGGTGCTTGAGCCAAACAAAATGCAGCAAGAAAACATTGAGCAACAAGTCAAAAACGGGCGAGGCAAAACATAGTCGAGGAACAGGATCAGGAAGTCAAAACTACTGTTGGGCTAAGGAGGTGAGCAAAACGAATGGTCGACAAGTGACTCAGACCTCAGCTGCCTCTATATACACACTCTACTGATTGAGAAGTGGCTGCAGGTGTGTCTCCTGGGACCCGCCCACTAGCCAGGCTGTTGCTGCAAGCAAAACACAAAACTACCTGAGAGCACAGGACTGACATCACAGATCATGACACACAACACACAGGCAGAACATTTGATTATTTTGTTTTTTTATATATTTTGCCCTTTAGAATTTGTTTAACTTAACAGCTAGAAAAATTGTCAAAAGTAAGTAGATTTACAACCAGTTCAAGGTGTACCCCGCCTACTAATGAGCGGTCACGAAAATGGATGGATGAAAGTAGATTTAGTCACCTTTGTTTTATTTTTGGTGCGGGTGTTTCATGTCATCATCTTTGTTATATGTTCTAATGTGCTAATGTGTAAAAATAAAAAATAATAACTTGAAAAAAGCTGTGGGGGGTGGCCGTTTTTGATTGGTCGGGCCCTAAATTGCTCCTTTGATTGAATCCACGTCCAAGTTAAATACCAGCACTATGACCTAAAAAATGTCTTGCATCCAATTCTAAGCCAAATGACCAGATAACGACCTACCTGAAAATCAACCTCGTTCCTCTCAGCCTGCTGCAGAATGTTCACCCCCATCCCCACACCATTAATAATTTAGAAATGTGAATGAGTCCAGCATAACGTAGTGCTAGCCACCTTAAGATGGCCTATCAACACACATTGCAAACACATTTTGTCACTATATCAAATTGTTGCAGATTGATTGTTTATTTTTTCATCCAAGAAACTCGGCGTGCTAACTAGCGAACCACGAGGCTTCCCGATCTGTCTCTTTATTTTTTCCTGTTTCTTGAACGGGTTGTGACTGTAAAGAGCAATTCCTTGCATGTTTTTACATTCTTGGCCAATAAATCTGATACTGATTGTATGGGGATGAATTCGTGTCATTTTCCCAACTCTGTCACTGGGCAGCCATTTTATCCATGTTCCCCCCAAAAAATCATGAACACCCATCTTTTCACATTTTCAGCAATTACATTCCAATATGTTTCATGTGTTTAGAAACAAATCCATGAATTGGCTTCCACGGGCTCTTCAAATTGTTAAATCTGCTATTCACAAGCCATGCCTACTTTTGTTTGAAGTGAGGCAGTAAATAGATGTTGGTTTCCACATACAGCAACTTGTTTAGTGGCTGCTATAAATCTCAACAAAGAGATGAAAAAGGGGAACAGATTAAAAGATTGAAAAAGACTTGTAGGCTTTATTCATCTCTGAATGTCAGTTGGAAAGATGTACAGCGAGAAGAATACATTTAAGTAATTTCATGAAGCTTGCGGAAAACGTTGTCTAATGCACACGCACACATTTCCCAGCTGCAAAATTAAGGGACAGTAATTTTTTGGGCAAATATAATGATTTAACTGTATATTCGCAGAGGGCTATGTGTTTTTAGTAACCTTGGCTTTCAGTGTGAATCTTCCCAAACTTAATCCAACTCTTAACTCTTTTACTGCCAAACGTTATCAAAAAACAAAACCTACAAGTGCCAGCCGATTTCGAGCATTTTCACTCAGCTTTCAAGGCAAACAGAATCGTGTGTGCTATGACTACATAAACATGGTGGATACCATATGAAAGATTGGATTCCATTCTTTCATTAGGAAAAAAAAATTGTTTCTACTTTATTCCATTCTTTAGTAATCACCATTTGAAAATGGGGGTTTTCTGCACTACAGTGACTTTGACACTAATATTTTTTGTTTAGTGATGCTGTGTGAATTAGATTTAATGTGACAAACGCTTTGTTCATTCAAGATGCGCCATGTTTTCATGTATTTCGATACCCGGGAGCCAATTGAAAAGAGATACAATGCTGCCATCTGCTGGCTGTAGTTAGTGGGTGTTTTGGGATTTTCACAACCCCATTCACAAAGCAGCGCTGCACAAGATGTTGCACGGCCCTTTAAGAAGACAAAAACCATAGTTGACTTCAATTGACGTTATTGGTCGTATACAGTGGGCGTGTCCTTAACTCTTTGACTGCCAGACGTTTTCAAAAACGGGTTGTCGCCAGTGCCAGCCGATTTAAGCATTTTGAGTGATCTTTCAAGGTCCACAGAAAATGTTGTGTTTGGACTATGGAAACACACATCCGACCAAATGAAAGATTGAACTCTCATCTTTCATCAGAAAAAAAAGTTTGTTTCTACCTTATTCCGTTCTTCAGTAATCAACAATAGAAAATGGTTACTTTCACCGAAATTCTCTGTTTTGAAACAAAAAACGGAGAAAAAGAGCTTTTTGTGAAACGATGTTATTTCATGCACTCTAGTGAATTGTACACTTCTTTTTGTCCATGAATGATGCCACAAACACCTAAATAGTGCTTTACTTCTGTAAAACGCTTTCACCAACAATGAAAAAGGGTTTTTTGATTGCAAAATGCGTTTATTTCCATTCAACAGTGTAACAATTTGACAAAACAATTTCGCAAATTATTTACAAATGTGTGCAACTGTGGTACTACTTACAATTATGTGGATGTTTCAAATACAGTTTTTCTTTTTGTAACGCTCTCCTGCATACAAGGAGACGCCAGGACTCGCACACAGTTTACTTTCACTTTCGCATTGGTCCGTTTTGCGTGCAAACGTTACACTTTCTTGACGGCCTTTTTTTCCGGGGAATAAAAAAGCAAGTAGCAGACTGTACACACTTCCTCCGATGAATATGCATTGGACTCGGGGCACTCTCCGTCGTCCGATCGAACGTCCGCCTGTGCGTGCTCGGTTGCGCTCCGCGTTACGACACCGTCATAGCCGCCGCGTCAGCGGTTCCAATTTCGCCGTCAAGCTCGGATTCACCTTCATCATCATCGTCATCAATGTACTCTTTTAGCGTTGGTAGATGCCTTTTGTCTTGTAAGTGTAGAGCTGCTTGCAAACGCTCGCCATTGCCCGTTCCCTCCTCCATCTAGCTCCATCTAAGGTCTTCTACTGCCGCGTCAATGCTTTCCAACCACGGAGTCACCATCATCTTCATCATCGATGATGATCATCGTCATCAACAATGTGCTCTTTTAGCGATGCTTTTGGTCTTTGAAAAAAACGGCTCTGGCGTTAGCTCCTCGCGACCGGCCGCCATTTTTCCTTTGTTTTCCATTCTGATCTCCTGCTCAACGCTCTAGCTCCGCCTCTACTGACGCCCACCCGATCTTGTCAAAAGAGAGTCATCGCTGCCCTCTAGGGGCCAAAAATAGTCATTAGGCTCACAAGACCTGCTTAAAACTTTCAGGAGAGCTCCGCAAGCCTTCCCAGCACCCGTTTCAAAAAATAAAAAATAAAAAAATGGGAGGACGTCTTTTAACGTCTTTGGCGCTCCTCCGTAGGTTTTTGCAGAACGTCATTTAACGTCTTTGGCAGTAAAAGAGTTAACGTCAGTTGATGTTTTTTGGCGGTTAAAGAGTTAACATCACTACTATTAGAAAAGGCCTCAATAGCATACAAAAAGGCAATGTAACAGCTCATAATGGTGAAACACATTATCTGGAGCAGTTAAAAATCAATATTCATCTAAAAACAGCACAATAAATGTTTTTTGTAGTGGCCAAGAAAATAAATGAGCATTTCATTGTCTAACTAGTTGCAATATTGTTTTCAAACTAGAAGGCAAAAGACAAAACTGTATGTATTGTCAGTGTCCTCAGCAAGGAGGTCACAAGGACAGCAAAATATTTACAACCACAACATTCCACAATGTGGAGGGAAAAAAAGACGAGTACCGGAACCCACAGAAAACCCAAGCAATATGAGCGTTAACTGTAAAACAAATACAGATTACAAAAGGATTTTTCTCCATGTTCGCAAGGTTTAAAAAAACAACAACAACAAACGTAATTTGTTTCTTTGGCTCACTACAGCCTTATTGATTGGTAAGCTGGGTTCCTTGCTGTGTGGAAGATAAACAGTGTGTTTGTGTGTGTGCTCTGTTTGTTTTTAGCATTATCTGCTGCCCTGATGGATATGCCAGTGTCTCAATTTTGGTAGAGAATTAAACCAACTAACTACTACAAACCAACTATTAACTACTTCCAGCAAGCAACAGAAACTCATTGTGTTGTTCCTCTAAATTTGAGCCAAACACATTCTTTATTATCATATCATCACTGACGGGGTGCTCTTCTTGTGTTGGCTCTGCGTATTTCTGTGTGTATTGTGTGTCCGACCCACTTTAGTGACTCTTCACTTCCTCCGTGCCGAAGATGAAAACGTAACACTTTGATGTCGTGATGCATGAAGGCCTTGGTAATGTGCACCGTGCAGCGGCCAGGCCGTAAGCAAAGCCATGTGTTGTTTGTGTACGTTGCACGGACATACTGTATAGTACGCACGGAAGAATGTGGGTCATTTTTTTTTCATTCAGTTAACATTGAAGTGACCATAACAGGGTCCTGTCCCTTTCTGCGTCATTTATGTCGTTACATAACAGTAACACATACATACATAACATTACAGTACAACTAAGACTTAAGATTTTTGTATTGATCTCTATGCTATTTTATTTTCTGTCTGGAGGTTCATATAGCAAATGCTTCCATTACACTGTAACGGTGGTGAGAGGTAAGATAAACCTTGGACTGTCAAAATATCTTCTAAGAAAAACAGAGTGGTCCAGTTGCAATCTAATGAAAGAAATGACCTGGATGAATGTGGATGTCTACAAGCATCCTGGACTGGTTGCTAGCCAATCACAAGTCTATAGACTTAATCAATAAGTTAAACAAAAGAACCACTGGCTATCATTCCACTGTGACCCTGAACCACCCCCAACCCAATGCGACCTCCACCGACACACACAATATTGCACAAATTCCCATAGTTTGGCATATTGATCCTGAGTCCTTGGCTTTATTTAACAGCCCAGCTTCTCATTTTAGAGCATCACTCACTCTCCTGACTGTGACTTATCACTGGGACGTGACAGAATGGGTGACACGGGAAATAGTGAGACGACTCACAGCTTTAAGGCAATCACACTGTCTGACTTTATGAGGATTGGGAGGGGAAGGCTATGACTACTGCTCACCACTAGACGGCACTGTGGGACATGATGCTGCTGGCAGGGATCAGGGATGACTACTTGCCTAACTTGAGCTTTGCATTTATGAAGTTAATGCTGGTTCTCTCCAAATGTTCATATTTGTACATTGTTCAACCAACAATCAAAAAGTCCTTAAAAGTCAAACACTACAATTGGAAACAATAGCTATATTTCTGAATGTTAAATGTTTTCGTGACTTTGTTAGTCTAGGATCCGCGCATGTTTTTCAGCAGATAGTGCACTGATTTTGCATGAGGCTTCCTTGGGACACAACAAAGGATTTTAGCCTAGGAGCTTATCTCAGATATTGAAAATACATATCCATATAGAACACAAAAGTTGTTTTTTATTTGTAATTCCTGACTCTTAAGAATAACATGGGTGATGTTTTGTTGTTGTTGTGGACATTTAAAGAAGGTAAATCTGATTTGAATGTGTCCACTGCTTACAACTCAAAAAAATAATTATAATGGAGTATCAAGACATCTGTTAGCTGCACACCCTCCATAAACTACTGCACAATATAGGTCATGTTATGTTCATATAAAGAGGTCCCTCTCCATTTTTGTTTAAAATTTAAGCATGACATTGTTCACATAAAATAAAGTCTGACTCTAAAAATTAAAACTATTTATAGAATGATTCTACTGTAAAAACGAGAACTGCTTTTTATAAAGCAAGTGAATTGATTAAAAAAAAAGAGGCCATTTTAAGTCCCAGGAGAGGGGGGGGGGGGGGGGGATCCTGATGCTGTGCCTGGTTACATCAGGAATATTCAGTTACACAAAAACAAAGAGAGAAAGAAATAGAGAAAGAAAGAGACGGAGAAAGAAAAAAGAGAAAGAAAGAGAGAAAGAAAGAAAGCAACCATTTCAGAAATGAAAGCACAGATCCAAAAGCAGGAGTCCCAAGCAAAATTTACATAAATCTAAGTTTATACTTTTACTTAAAGAGCAACTCAACACCAACTCAACTATTTGTCCTCTGATTAAACAAGCAGAGACTACCAATGTCACTTCTTGAATCTGGCGTAGTCGCTCTGCCACCACGGTGTATCCAAGGCAGCACAACTGGTCCTCCAAGCAACGCCTCCTTTGAGCGCCATGTTTCTTTTTATTTGTGAGGGGTGGAGCAAGAGTCTGGGAGGGGGTTGAGTTGCACTTTAAGTAAAATAGTTGAATCACTTCTTCCTTTTTACCAGTCTTTTTTTCTACTGATGTAACAGTGTTTATTAATCTGTACTGTACTTCTTTCACCACGGTTGTGATACGTATCAAGTCACAAGTGAGCCCATTATAATGTATTACTGTTTAACTTACAAATAAATTAATAAATATGTATTCATACAGGAGCTAGCCAGCTAGCTAGATGGGAATTTTAAGTGGAGATTTGCTTATTGGCAAAATAAAAATATTTACATTTATGTTTGTATATGATATAGTGTTTAAATTACCCCCAATTTCCAGTTAATTCCTACAAATTCCGTTAGAAAGTTTCCAGTTTGGAATATATCCAAAATTCCTCATCTTAAAACTATTGAACACTGAAAATTCAATTACGATTGCTACTGCCACCTGTAATCGAAAAATTAAACTGCACACACCCTTCTTCACAAACACGATGTGCACATCATGTCACATCTGCAGCCAGAGGGTGGAAATTCGAACCCAAATCCAGTCGGAAAACTATTGGCCAGATGCTTGCAGACGGATGTTCACATATTTTATTAATTTCATTGATTTTGATAGTCTTGCAATTAGATGCTGTATTTAAAATCCTCATTTGACAAGGGCTCCTAGGCTAAAATTCAACAACCGGCCCCCAAAAAAACACCATGCAATTTTTTATTTTATTTTTATATGCGCAGTTGCACAATCCTTTCACTAAGCCATTAGACTACAGTATGTTTGCATCATTCAGGGCTAATAAACATACATAATAATAATAATAAACATACATAATAAAAATAATAAACATACATAATTACGACCGAGTATAAATAAAGGGATTCTGACTACTGTAATTTAAATCCTAGCAGCGTTGCTGCTTGTTGAAAGTTAGAATGGAAGAAAACAAAATTCTACTCAAGCCCCTCTTACAGCTTTTCATGTGCTTAATGGAGATCATCGGCATCATCCCCTCAGGATGATGATGATGAACCTCTTCACGAGTCTGTGTATCAGTGATGTCGCAATAGAGAGCTTTAACACTCAAAACAGTAGGGCCAATCAGAGTTAGTCTTGAGAGTCAGTGTGAGCCGTGTGTAAATCAAGCTGACGGCTTCTTGGAAGTAACAGCCTCACATCACCAAGACACACAGCGGTTGGTGTTCTACCATCTATCATATGAAATGGACCATTTATTTTGGACACTTTTCAGAAGGCTGCCACCAAGCTGAAAACGATCGGTCATAATTTGTTCTTATTTGTAGATTTACAAATCTTGTCACTGCTTCTATTCTACGCTGCAAAAACTGAAAAATATGCTTGTTCTTTGTCTGGCAAGATATTTCTTTTTACCAGGCAGGTTTTGTGAACATTTCACTTGTTTCAAGGTATTATGTTTTTCTTTTTTATCTTGATCTGAGTAAATTTTGAGATAGAGTGAGTGTGAGAGTGACAGAGAGAAAGAGTGTGAGGGAAAGAGGGCGAGAGAGAAAGAGTGTGAGAGAAAGAGTGAGAGAGAGAGAGTGTGAGAGAGAAAGAGAAAGAGAGAGTCATTTGGACATCTTGTCAATTCAAATGTTGCTGACAATTTTGCTTTAATTAAGTACAGTGACCCCCTGTACATTTCAGAGTCGCTATTCATGGATTCATCTATCCATCCATTTTCTTTCTTTTTTATTTTTTTTGAGAGAGAGCTCAGTATTGTTCATTTGGTAATCTTACCGATTCCACATGTCATCATCATTGCTCTCTATTTTTTTCTTATTTTTCTTTTTTTTTTTGAATGTGCGTGAGTATGTGTGTGCATATGTGCGTGCGTATGAGTGTGTGCTCATTAATTCACCTAAAACCTATTAAAAATCCCACACCGTTCACCTAGACCGAATACTTCAGAATCCAGCTAGAGTAATGAGGTTGTCAGGAGACCCGAGGAAGGATCAAAGAAAAGAAAGAAAAGTGAAATCCAGCACCGACCAGACATCACCTACTACCCACTGGGTTACCAACCAGAATCTTTCACCAACCCCTATCCATCCATTTTCTTAACCGCTTGTTCCTCACAAGGGTCGCATGGATTCACCTATTTGTTTATTTAGTGTAACTTTCATTAACTGCAGAAAAACACCCATTTGCTGTTGTGGCACCATATGCTGATATTTTGGTGCCATACAACTATGTTGAAGTAAGTTAAAGAAGCATCATGTGGTGCTCTGGTGCTATCTATTACAAAAAAACAAAACAAAATCAAAGTCCAATAATGAAATTTTCAATTTGATCAAAATGGTAATTGGAGTACACTTCTATCGTACTTTATCTACACTATACCATGCCTGACTATGGTGATGGAGATGGGCTTCATTGATTGTACATCTTAATAGTTTATTTAACGCTCACTAGCTCGCCAACTACTGCCATTAATGCACATCCACTTCCAGGTACACACTCCACACATACGTCACACGTATTGAGCTCTCCATTCAGCTAACAACACTCAACAGAATTTGAAATTCGTTCTGATCACACAGTGGGGAAATTTGCACTTATTCAATGTAATGTAAAACAATGACTACCCATTCAACAATTACTTTTGTGCTTTGACACAGTCGCCTGTTCAGCATCAAGCAATGGTGTCAAATATATTATGCACCGCTTTCAAATAAAATAAAATAAAATAAAACAAAATGTCGATGAATAGGCTTGGTAATGCAATAAGATTCCAGGCAGATTTCTTCATGCATAAAGTGGATGCGATATTGTTTTTTTACAATGCCGGGTAGGTGATGGAATGCAGCGAGACTTTATCAATGCAGTCTGCGGCCTTCATGTGTTGCCAAATTGATTAAAGGTGCCGTTCACTATTGGTAACCAGGATTACAGGCATGGCTTTTCAAGGTTTCTTATTCATACAAGTTGATAGCACATTGTGAAAATAAACTTTTTGTATAAACAGGAATCATCATTGGTATTTTGTACTTTGCAAGGTGAGAGAGGCAACAATTTAGAAACATTTCACAGTGATGCATCCTTTCTTTGGAAACTGTCGCCAAAATAATTAACTGAGGATTGTTTAAATTAAAAAAAGTAGCTCTTGTACTACATTTTGGAATAATAATACATGTTTTGATCAATTTGAAAATAATCTACTTTATTATCAACAATATCTTTTGTCCCTTTTATCTTGCCAAAATAAGACTCCAGCAGGCTGCTTTGTTGCCTCATTTGAGCAACTTCAGAGCATCAATATTTAACCTGACATCGGCACATCTAAAAAAAGAAATGCTGCTGACAAGGAAGAGTTTTCCTGAGCTAACATCCGATTGATGTCCTCCCAGAATTTGACACACACGCCTAAATGTTGTGCATGTGCCCCGCCCCGCGCTATTTATTTATTTTTTAACTTCCATTGCCGTCATTGCTTACTGTGTGTCGTGCTTAAATGTTCAACATTCTGCTACACAGAACCTGACCCGTTTCCTCACAGCCTTTGAAACAGTCCTATTACCTTGTGCGCTTTTATTCTTCAGGTTTAGGGACCCTGCAATATAACCCTTCTACTCAACGAAAACCCAGTATAGTTAAAGAGAATGAAAGGAAATTACATTATGCCAGGAAATCATTATTTTAAAAAATATATATAATAATTTCATTTTTTTCCAGAATAGCATAAATGTACTTGTTTTTAGGCTGCTGTGTAAATTGGTGTCCTATTAAGGGTCCAAGTGAATAGGACATTTCAAGTGAAATTAATTATGGCCTCAAATCTGCTACCTTTCATCTGCATGTTCCATTTTTCTACATGTAATCATATCACAACCAGTAGGACACATTTTATTTCCGCTAAGCCAAACAGAGCAGTGGCTTTGCATCATCGCAAACCTTTAAAATCAGTGTCTTATCAATCCTACAGTCAAGTAGATGCATTCTTAAGACAAGCTCACAATTGACCTCCTACTTACATAAAACAATCTGGACACACTCCATCATCTTGGACAAAGAAGAGAGGAAGCTCTTAATGTGCCGCCGATACTTTTTTCCGCGCAGAAACATGACTTGAGGGAGTTGATGGATCAGGTCACACCATGACCAGTTTCAAATGAATCATTCAGCATTGCCACAGAAAAAAAAGCAGACATTTCTGCATGCATTCCAGCCCGTTATAAATATTTTATTGGCTGGGTCCGCCAATACTGCTCTCAAAAGGCTATTTCTTCTCTAAGAGAGGACGAGCCACTTTTCAAACAACCATTTTCTACTATGGGGTGTACAATAGGAAGAGCAGCTTAAGCATGAAACAGGATGAGGACGAGCTTTGTGAAAGAAGGAAGCGAGCTGAGGTGGTGGCCCCGCTTGAGTGTGCACTGTGGAAACAGGTAATTGACTTACTTTACTTGCCAATTGGACAAAGTGTATTTACATATTTTAACAGAAATAGGAGGAGGTAACACATTTAGGTGAATAAAGATTCTCAAGAGCTTCTGGGATCTTTTCTGCGTGTTCGTTTTCTTTCGGGTAGTGAGAATGTTGGTTATCTGAATACAGGCTGGAGATCGATGAACAGTTCCTTCAAAGCTTTTATTTTTACAGAATATTCCGGGCACAAGCGAGTTACAGACAATGGCTGTAGCCTCTCACAAGTGCGAAGATTACAGAGGACTTACAATATTCTTATACTATCTTGAAGGGCGGTACCACACAGTTTCCAGTAAACAGTTCAACCGGAGTTGACCGGACATGAGATAAAACTCAAGGACATCATTCAAACACAGAACAAAGCCCATTTGAGGAATTGAGGCACATGCAATCAACTCATGCTATATTATTATTACACCTGTTGCATTGAGTAAAAGAATGATCTTTTTTTTTTTTTATCTCCACCAAAGTGTCCGCAAATCACGAGCTTGATACTTGCTCTCACTTCCTGCTTAGTTATTCGAGGCGTGCTCACACATTTCTTTGTTCTTTGCTCGTGTTTGGCGGACACCGGCGGGGAGCGGGCGGCGGGAACAGCCCCACAGACTTGCAACTCCATCGACAGACCTTCACCGCCCACTGGCACTTGCCGACCTGCCACGATAGAATCACACTACATAGCCGTGTGCAGCTCCAGGGCAAGGATTTCTCAGTTCCACTCCGTTCTCAATTATCGATGCCAACCCCGATAACCCACAGTCATTTTGACATTGTTGTCTTTTTTTCCCCAGTGGTACTTTTTCTTAGCGAAAGGACAGAAATGCTCGACTCACGCTCAGTTCAGTAGTGTCGACAGCTCTGCATTTTGAGTGACAGAAGCTCCTGAAGATCTCAATGAATCAAGGTCTAAACTGCAATTGACCTCTTTATATTTACATTGTGTCATATGTGTAAGTTGACAAAGAACAATAAGTTAATGCTAAAACTGCTAATGCTAAAAGCTAAAGCTTCCTAATGGCAAGATAAACGCTATACAGCTGAGCTGGCTTGCCACTCATGTACGCCTTTTTTTACTTTAGTACAGGTACTTGCTAACAATTACCACACGTTGTCCTAGAGAAAGTACTATTGATCCCTGGGCCGTGCGGGAGCAACATAACAAGCTTTTAACTAAGGTGAACACTTATTTACTCTCGTGTTTCCGGCCACCTGACGGTTGTCGGACTCAGCAATTTTTGTTCAGGCACAAACTTGTCAGGGGCCATTTCTTTTCAATCTCTCAAAGTGCTCACCGCTCCTCTCCGTTTTGTCAGCCGTCTGCCTGCATTTCACTGCAAGCACAAACCTCCATTGAGGCTAAACAAACAGAGTTCGATCAGCTTCACTTTCATTAGCGCTCACCTCTTGCATCTCTTCTCTTCATTTTGTCACACGACATGTAGGAAACAACAGGAAGCAGGATACTTTCAGGCGGCTGAAAATTTATTGATTCCTTCTGACTTGAATTGGAACGATGACAAAGCCATATAAAGAGACCTAACAATGGAGGGCCATACAGACTTACTTAGTTCCTAATCTATGCAGTGGTAAACTCTAAGCTCCTAAGACTTGGTTGGTGCATGACAAGTGCCAGTTTCGTGTATCAGCAGTTCTTGGATGATGAACAACCAATATGTTAATAAAACGACACAATACATCGAGCAGCTTTCCAGTCCCACCGCGACAACATTAAAAAGGGTCACGAGGAGGGCACACGGCAAAATTAAGGGAACACATCCACACTGTTCACACTTGCGCTGTCTAGCAGATGCTGCGGAGTGTGAAAGCGATGACAAAGCAACGACAAGAATTAAAAACAGTTTCTGCCACAGACAGGCATTGTGAACTGCCATTCTATTTACAATTTAGAACATCCTTTTAGTGCCTTATCATGCACTGTGAAATTTGCATGTACAGCATGGGAGATGACTGGAAATTACATCAGTTGCTAAGGGCTCAGGTAACGACCAATCACAGCTCAGCTCGCAAATGTCACATGACCATACTCAAAAAATAGGTGAAACATGAATGGTCATTACCTGAGGAACTGTGCTGTCATTTTCAGTCGTCAGAAAATGACAAAATGGCCACCTCCTAAGATGATAAAAACTGGTGGATTTTGTTGGTTAACCCCCGTGAGACCCGCATTTTTTCTGCCGGGCAAAAAAATTTTTTTTATTAGTTTTTGTGTGTGCTGATTTTGACTTTTCCCACATAAAAACAACATGGAAATTTTTTGAGGGGGTTATGTTATGTTTTTAGTGTACGCCAGGATAATATGGCTGTAGCGTGTTGTAAATTTACTGAGCTTATATGCAAAAATTTTAACATGAACATCATGCAAATCAACTTGCGATTATTATGCGTTTTATTGGTTTAGATACACGAATATGTCATGTCCACTGCAATCATCTATTGGTCTGAAGGGGTTTTAATTCATGTTCCGCAAATGCAATATTAATCAGAATACCGTGTTTAGACTAGTGGGGACGCATAGAACGTAAAGACATTTATTGACTCCATTTCCCCTTTTAAGTTTGACCTATAAAAGCTTGCACAATACAGATTTTTACCATGCATTGTAATTTATAGCTTTAATGTTTCTGGGAGAAAAAACACACCACAGGTTGCTGAACTTAAACCGTATTTATTTATTTCACTAACTATATTACATACTATATTACTAGTATGAAAATTTGATGTGCTGGAGAAAAAAACTTGGGCTGATTTGGAATAAGCGTAAAAAAAAAAATCTAAAAGTTAACTTGCTTCTAAATGTAATTGACTGAATATTGAAAATGCGTACAAAAAAAGTATTGTAGACATTTGACCCTTGAACCACATTGCTCTCTCAGGGTGACGGTAAAAAGAAGATGTTTGTACGCAGGTTGACATGTGCAGCATCAGCATATACTGTAGAACATCCTCAAAAATGATGTTAACATTTCCAGCACACCTTTTTTCTGCTTTTCTCCCTCAGCCGCGTTTACACATCTGCACCTCTGAAGTATGAACCGGTCGCATCAGCGTTGCCACGGCAACACGGGAGCCGAGGGTCTCCAAGGTTGGTGCGAGAGCACCTGGAACCGAGCCGAGAGGAAAATGGAAGCTTAACCTGGTCGGCTGTCGCCTTTTCGGGGCCGGAATCTTGTTGCTAGTAGACTTTTCATTAGCGCGTCTGCCTCCTGCTAGAGGCGCATGTGATAAATTGTCACCACATTCTGGTTGTTAATCATCCTTGGGGTCGAACATGTAATAAAAAAATAGGTCTCTGCCTTTGATGACGAGGAGGAGCTGAGTGTGTTCTGATAAAGAGGGAGGGAGGGAGAGATTTAAAGAGGGGAAGAGTGCGATGGAGAGCGAATTACATCCATTATTTAGGACTTGCTTCCACTTATGTGTGTTTGTGGCTATGTGAAAGAGATGTGAATGTACTTCCCTTTCTTATTCTGGGCCGCAATCCTTATCACTCTGTGAAGGCAGGTTTTGAAATCATTACAGTAATAGGAAAATAATGATCAAATTGTCCAAAAATTACGTTAGCATCAAAAGGAGTGCATCCAGAAAAAGCTCTGAAATATTTGCGTTTGAACATGACTTTTCATCTTCGCCGTCATTTCCTCTCATAAGGCCTGCACACATTGTGCCCAGAGGGAAATCTTGTGAGCGCAAGCTAGAATAAACTGCATTTGTGTCGCTTCTCCACAACACTACAGCAACATTAGGTATCAAAACGTCTACATAAGTTAATAATGCAAAAATGTTTATTTTGTTACATGAGAGGATCAGAAACACCTCAGCACCACTGCAAAGTCACCGTGTACTAATCAGAAACAGTTGTAGACCATTTTTTCCACAGGTTTTATTTTTGGTAAATTCCACTTCCAGATAACATTACATAACCCTGTTAAAAAAAAAAAAAAAACATTTCAGCAACTGTAGCCTCTAGACACCATTTTTGACAGGTTGTGTATTACTCTTTTACCTTATGATCCAAGATGAAAAGGAAAAATGGACATTGCCCCCATTTCTGTAGCATAAAGTGGAATAACAATGCGGCAGACGTTGAGAGCGAGCCACGTGATGTTGAGAGAGATGAAGAGAAACAAATTGAGTGAGTCACCGAGAAAGTGCCAGTATACCTGGTGGCACTGCTTTTCAGGGAGAAAAGAGAGACATAGATGCCAATAATGTGCATGTCTCTTTAATTTAATCTATTAACAAAAAGCAACTCAGAGGAACACAACATTTCAGCAATAGGCCACTGATGCAGGCTTGCTTGGTTTTGTGGTGGTGTGGAAAGTTAAACTAATGTTAGCTTGAAGGAAGTGACAAAACTCAAGCAGACATTAAAACCTGGTCTGGCAGGCTGTTAAAATCCATAAAGTTACAGTCCATGGAGTTATGTCTTACATTGTTACAGTGCAGTCTTGTTCATGGTATTTGATTCTTGCTGGTGCTGACCGTCTCTCATCTCGTGGATGCCGGGAACATCCAACTTGACTGGCTGGAAGTGCTACACGTGCTCCAAGTTGCGCTATATGACAATAATATAATCCATATAATATTTGAGGAGAGAGGGGGTGGAGGACCGGACCGCCGCGCTTCTACTACAAGGTATGATGGCATGTTATGTGCGTCATGTATTCATTAATTCATTATGGTGTACATAGACTTTTTGGTTATGTTCATCCATCCATTCATTATCAAAACCGCTTAACCTCACAACATTTATAGAAACTATTTATGATTGACATTTGAGGTGAGGAAATCTGGGTTGCCAAGACGGGGGCGCTAGCTAGCGGCTAGGCTAAAAACACTCCCTAGTTAAGATGCATGTTGTCCAATAATTGCTTATTTTCATACACTATAACATTTATTTATTTTTTAGCTTTGTGCTGCTGGGAAATAAACTAGAGACCTCAAGGAGGCTATTAGTGGAGAAATCTCAAAATCAACATTTTCAACCTGCTCTTTTTCGGTCAAATACGCATGTGGACCTTTTTGCCAGAGCATTTCACATAGGCCTACATAAACTAGACCTGCTAACGTAGCTACAGAAAGTTGGAGGATTTTATTTTTTCATCAGAATAGAAGTGTTCTCACAGTTCCAAACTCAAATTGGTACGGTCCCATCTTCTGCCCTCTTCATTTTAGCAAGAATGTTATTGTTGTTATTGTGTGATTGACAGGCTGAATGCTGTGATCTAATATGTTCATGTTGCACCAGGAGCTAGCATGCTATTAAAAAAAGACCACGTTCTGCTTCTCAATAAAAGCCATTTACCGCCTCGTGCTTGGGCGAGTCCACTCTCCGGATTGCAAAAATTGAAACCAGCAATGCAATTCCGCAGTCTACACTTTCCATTTTGTGAACTTTGTGGAGGTCTTCACCATCTCCCTCGTTATTTGAACAAAGCTTTGGTGACGGAGGCGGAAGAGTGTGAAGGGGGCTTAGACGTGCAAGACAAAGAAAATGAGCAGCGAGAGGAAGTGAGGCCGACTGCACACACGTGATCTTAGATGTTGGATCAAGATGGAAGCTCTTTGCTTCAAAGGCTTTATCTCAACAAACACTTTGCGCTAACAATGTCATCATCCTCATTTCTTTGTCTTGTGTGCTCAAATGCAGACCTCAAAGTCCACCAAGTTGATATGTAATCTGACTTAAAAGTACTCTCGTACATCTGGCAGAAAATTAGCTAAATACGTAATACAAAATACATTAAAGATAAAGCTAGTTGTTAATGGATGATTGCTTCTCATCTGTATATTTGATATGAAAAGTCATTTTGAGGTTGTGTTTACAGGCACACGGCGAAAATAGATTTCTTATGAAGTAAAAATAGAAATCATTTCACAAACAGCCGTTTGCTTTTCATTTTTTTTATAAGAGTAGTCAGTAGGCTACAGCGTCTTCAGATAAGGATTGCACTTTATCTGTATAATGACGTGCTAATAGAATTGTGACCCCCCCCCCTCCAACCACCACCCAAAATAAAATAAAAAACAACCACATTTTCACCATTTGTTGAATATATTATTTTATTTTAACATCACCATCATTATAGTTTAACTTTTAATTTCCCCTCCATTCATTTAAAATGATCAGCTCTGAATGTACACATACTGCAAACTGTCAAAAAATATACAAACAAATGCAGGCTTGTGCTATAGTCTGGTCAAATGTCTATAAAACAGTGGCATGGGGGTGGGGGGGCGGCTGAAAGAAAGTGCAAGATAGAAAGTGAGACAGAGAGAGACCAGTAAAGACATGCACTCCATAGGTAGGATCTTTGTGGAAAATTACAGACATTTCTTTTTTTCTCCATTTCATCATGTGCAGCACAAAATGCCTGCTAAATATCAAATAAAACAAACAAATGGTTGTTAATGTAACTGTTAGGCACATCATTGTTTTTATGGTTTTATATTTTATGGAAAAGTCTGGATTATTCTAAATGTAGAATATCAATTCAAATCAAGGGGAAAAGGGGGGAAAATCATACGATAAAAAAACAAGTGAACCACTGTCTTGCTTGTAACTCAACATTTGTTACATCAATTGATCAAATCTGCGTGCAAGAGTTGTGGTCTGCTGTGTGTACACAACTGCGCTTACTTTCAAATAGCTTAATGGGCATGAATTATGCGTAGTGGCTGTGACTGGAAGGCTGCCGTCCAATCAGATGCTCAGGTCTCTGGGGTTGTCCTTATAAGGGTTGTCCTTATAGGTCTTCTTGGGCTCCGGCAGCACCGGCCTGGTGGAGCGACTGTTGTCGCTCTTCAGCGTGCTGTAGTACTCTCTCACCTTAGATGCCACAAAGTTGTCGTCATCCTCTTCGTCCTCAGAGTCTTCCCTTCTGGGGCTTCTGATCGGGGAGATGTCTCGTCCCAGGCTGCGGGTTCTGTACGGTTCTGGGGTTGATTCTCTGCTGGGGTAATTCCTGCCCCTGTCCGCCCTCTCGGGCGATCGCCCCCTCAGGAGCGAGCTGTACCGATTGTACGCCAAGTCGGAGTCGGGTGTGCGCACTCGGGGCAGAGAGCCATTCCTGTAGGTTGCGGGGTTGCGAGAAATGTCCCTTAGCAGGCTGTCCCCGCCGAAGGCTCTTTCCATGGTAGAAGCTCTCGTCAGGAGGCTGTCGTTTAGGATGGGACGATCCTCTCCGGCCTCCCTGTTGAGGCGGACCAGGGCGGGGGCTTCACGCAGGACGCTATCCTCAAAATCCAGGCTTGGTTCAGGAGACCTCGACGGCTCCTTCAATACCACCTCGGCGGCGGGCTTTTCGTTGCCGCGCTGCCTCGTTCCCTGCGGGGAGCCGTATCTGCGGTAGGGTTCGGGGGAGCGGTGGTGGCGTCGGGTGGGGGAGCGGTGGCGAGAGCGATGGGGCGACCTGTAGCGGGGAGGTGAGCGGTAAGGCGAGCGACGAGGTGAGCGTTGGTGGGAACGGTGAGGAGAGCGGTGGCGAGTGTGGTGACCGTGGTGCCTTTCGGGGGAGCGACCGTGGCGCCGTCCCCCATGATGGCCGTCCAGCGCGTTCTCTGCACTACGTGACCGTTTGTAACCCTTGTCAGGAGAGCGGTGGCGGCGGTGCCCGCTGTATTTTTCCTTTTCATCCTTCTTTTTCTTTAACAGATTGATCTTTCTGGGAGATTTTGTCCTTTTGTGTTTTCCTGTGCCGGTTTTCTTATGAGGAGAGCGATGGCGGTGACGTGAATGGTGCTTGCCGGTGCCCGAAGAATGATGCGTGGTCTCTTTCCTGGTCCGGTATGAGATTTGGGGTTCTGGGTTGTAGCTTTGTTCCGACGGCTCATTGAAGGGCACGGAGCTCACTTCCGCAGCGTTTTGTAACCCTGAGGCTGTGCTGCTGTCGTTAGGGGTGCCGTCTGCAACACAGTGCGACATTCAGACCAGGCCGGGGTGATCAAACATGCTTTCAAGCAACAGCTTATGACTTGTGAAACAACGACCATGCTGAATGAAAGCCATTCGGATGCAGTTACCAGCAAAGATGGCAAGTTGTTAGATGGCACAGCGGCAGATTGAAAGAAAGAAACGTTCAAAATCAGACGACACTGGCACATTTGTAAAGTCGACGTTAACAAGAACAAACCTGCTCCCAGGTCTACTTGGGTTCGCGTCTGGAAGCGTGCATGGCTGACTGGTGGACATCAGTGCTAGTTTGTTGCTCGTTGAAGACACAGCTCGACTTCACCCATTAGCCATGCTCTGTCATGCACTATCATAATTCTGAAGACGCGATTCAAAGCAAGTTAGGATCTGAAAACTCGACGATTTTGCACAGGCCAGGGATGTAATGATTGAGAAGGTAATGTAGACTGTTGGACTGTGAACCTGTTACCACTCCCTATGCTACAAAAAACATGTTCTCACCAGAATGAGTAGGAAGTCCTATAAGATAGTGTCACTGTATTATGTTCTTGCTCCCGAGTGGGCACTGTGCAACCCACCCATCTTTAGCTTCCTCATATAATGGATAGCAGAATAAATGTACTCAACAGAGAGAATAAAAACTGAATAAGAATAAACTTGGTCCAAATCAATAAATAAATTGCCGTATAAATTGTTTCAAAACAATTATATAAATACCTATTATAGTATAGAAAAGTAAGTATAAATACATAACATACTGTACCTCCATACGGTACATACGGCGCGCATACACAGTTTTAGAATCTTTTTTTTTTTTTTTTTCAGCAACTCAAACATATCAACCGTATTTTTCGGACTACAAGTCACTTTTTTTTCATAGTCTGTCTGATCCTGCGATTTATATTTTCTTATTCTTGACGCGCTAATGCACCAAAAGTATTCGGCAACCGCCAAATGGAAGTAAAAGAAGAAATAGAAGACGAGTAACAAGTCCATAACAGATGGACTAATAAGATTCGACCATAAGATACAATGCAATGCAGGATTGTAGTTAAGGTAGGCCATTTGAAACTAGCATAAAGCTGTTACATAGTGGAAGTTTCAAAATTTCAAAAAATTGGCAGTTTGTGTGCATTTCGAGAGGTAGACCCGCAATCCGGTTGCATTAAAAGGGAAAGTTAACCCCCCCCCCCCAAAAAAAAGATTATTGACAATTATATGTTCTATACAGCCCCACTAGTCTAAATACGGTATTATTGTTAATATTGTGTTGCAAATAGCAGCAAAATCCAGAAGGCAGCCATTTTGCCACTTGCTGTCGAGTGAAAATGACATCACAGTTGCTCAACCAATCACAGCTCAGCTTTAGAAAACAGCTGAGCTGTGATTGGTCGTTGCCTGAGCATATGGATTTTGCTGCATAACTGTTTATTTTCTTTGTAGCTTGTAAGCACTGGGCTCCTTTTTGGGATACTTTGAATAACAGAAGGGCACATTTGAACGACGAGATACGTTTCTGAGTGGAGTGTGTGCTCGGGCATATTTACGAGGTCTGTTTTTTTGGGTAAATCAAAGTTCCCCCCATATTATTACTGTATACGTTTTTGCACTTCTTCCTGTTGTTTTTGACTGGAGCGACAGTCCAAAAATACTCTAGTCACTGCCGTTGCTTGGTTTTCACTAAAGATCTTCCACAATCCTTGTAAGAACAGGTTACATTTGTGCAAAACCTATTACTGTCGCTTTAGCTTCTAAAGAACTGAGAACAACTTTTGTATTTGGCATTGTTATACAGACGTGAAAGGCTTTGAGTGCACAGCGAATAACGTGGCGGCAGTGCTGGCAATACATTGTGTGCGGATGGAGGATGGGGCTGGAGAGCACAGGCAGGTGATGCCACAGCACACAGACATCAGGATGGGGGAGCGGAGGACAGTTACAAACCGTGGTTTGATTTTGGAGGACAGAGGCCTCCCCCATCTTGTCATTTCTCAAACATGCAGTGAGATGGGGAGCCACCACCCCTGAAGGAAGAAAACAGCCCAGCGCAATACCACACCCAGGAGGATAGAAAAGAGAAAGAGAAGTGGTTTTAGATCACTCAGACCAAACTTCAAGAAAGAAACATTATTGTCTATATTGATTTTCAATGGAAAAAAATGTTTATTGACCAGCGAGTCATTCAGAATAAAGAGACAGTCCAGGAAGTTGCCCAAACCCTTCAGTGGAAACCAGCGTTTACAGAGAAAAGACCCGCAAACAAGTTCGCACAGAAGCCCACACACACACACACACACACACACACACACGCACAAAGCCACGAGCAAACATTTGGACACACAAGCAGCAAAAGACGTCACCCCTCTGCAAAAATGTGACACTCGTACGCACACCCCCACAACAACAGCATATGAAGCAGTTTTACATCACTGACAGGAATCAACAGAAACGAAAGCAAGGCTGTCAAAAAGATTGTGCCGATGAAAAATTACAAAATAAAAAACAAACAAACAAAAGAAAAAACAAATACAAGGTCACATGATGCCAGAGTTGTGCACGGAAAGACGAGCACATTTGTAGCGCAAATCAAATCACTTGTCAAGACAGGCAAACAAAGCGAAAGCCAAAAAAGAAAAAAAAAACTATACATTTAACATGACTATCAATAAAGACTGCTCAAACAATTTAAAAAAACTTCCATAAATATTATGGAAAATAGACAAAAGGAAAAAGATCCCATTTACACTGTTGACAGGTTCATGCAGAAATAGACTTTTATCCATTTATATGTGGCTTTGCTTCATGGCTCTGTACACAGAACAAAAATATTTGTAAAAATGCCTCTATTTGTTCATCTCTGTACAAAACTCGATATAGTGGGAGCAACTTACTTTTCAATGTGGATGGGTGGAGTTCCTATTGTCACAGCTTTCAATGATATTAACAGTGGGTGCAAAACGATGGAATTAGTGAGTCATGTCAAGCATGGAAGTGAGGTTCTCTCTTTAGCCTTGCATTTTGGCTCCCACTTTAAAATCCTTAGTTCAGTAGCTTACATTCACCTTCAATAAATATCATAAATATTTTGTGACACGTCCTGACAAAAGCTGTGTTCAAGAGTAACTCCCATTTTATTATGGGGATGCATTGGTCACGTTTTTTTCCCCCTCTTCTCGTCAAGTTGAGTACGGGTTTGATGAGAAGCCATCACAAAAAACATTTTCACTATAAGGTTATTTAAACCTTGTAAACAGTTTGTCTGGTCACAGACCCGCCATCATTCTGGAAAGTCTCAGCAAAGAGTTTCTGCTTGAAGGTGAAAAGTGACAGTGGGATGACATGGAAAGTTTGGTGACAGCAGGACGGGCGACAGCACCCCAAAAATCCCAAAGCGCAAGCGTGACCTTCACCAGAAAGACACCAGACAACATCAACCCCGCCCCTCCCTGGGGGGTTTGTCCCATGGGTGGGCGACGTGGATAGAGACCCACCACCGTCCGTCGGCCGGCCGGCCGCTCGCTCAGGGTGTGAAGATGGGGGAAAATGGGATGTTTTCATAGATTGACCCACCATATTCGGGCACCGAGCCATCACCCCTTTTGAGCACCAGATGGACACGTCGGCCTCCGCTCTTAATGAGCTCGATGGCTCGGGAGTGCTTCATGCCCTTTGTGCTCTCGCCGTTGATTTCCAAGATTTCGTCACCAACCTGGGGAGGTGGAAAGAGGATAAAAGGAGAATTAGGGGTGAGAAATTCAGAATCCATTTTCGATGAAGAATGATATTTCATTCTAAATTATTTGATTGACAATGATTTCTGCTTAAATTTATAAACGTGCAAAGAACCGTCATGATCTACTCCAGTCTGGTTTGCATGATAAATGGAGACATTAAAATGTATTTTTTTGAAATTTTATTTTCATTTACAAAGTTTTCAACTGTAAGGAAAGTGCCTTTTCCCACAAAAACGGTATGTGGACCACGTCTACGCTATGTAGCTAGCTATAAATTTATCGCTTTTATAGTATATTCTGCCCTCCCTGAATAGATTGACAGCAGACAGCGAGCAATCCCTCAAAAAGAGTCTAATGTCCAAAGTCAGTTTCCCCCTTTTCCGTTTTGACCATATAAAGCAGTGATTTGCTTACTTGTATTTATTTGCATTACTCAACACAGGACAGTTCGTTATACCTGGCTCATAGCACATGCTGTCTACTTCACTTCCTTGAATGTGTTCCCTCACTCTATAATCAGTCCCCCAAGCAACATGAACTCAAACTAACAATACTGTTGTTACAGCATCAAGCCGTTTACTACACTCTAGCTGAGGTTAACTGTAAATCGAAACACACAAAACAAAGAAAATTACACAACGTGCACAATTAAATGCAAATGCACTTTGTTTAGCTTGTTTACCGAACGTAGCCAACTCAAGGCTAACACGCAATGGACAGCGCCATTGACTCGCTCACGCTAATTAGCGTGCTACCCGCGGCACTTTTATCACTCAAAAGAATGGGAATTCATACAAAACATGTCAGGAATGCATACAGAGAAGCATCTTAACATTACTCACTGGCATATGCTCTTCCTACGCTTCCAAAAAACAACTTTTTTTATTGGTATAACTTGATAGTGATTTTTTTTCTACTCTCTAAGGTGGCTACAATTTAACAGTGTATCAAAATGTGCAGAACCACGCTGCCCCTAAGTGGCCAAATAGTGTACAACATGAACAGCGCTCCTAATAAAGGTGCACACAAACAGGGGCAAGCCATTATAAAATAATTTAAATGAAATTGATTTTGAGACATTAACAATCGATTCTGAATCGTACTAAATGTGGATGGTGATTTTTATGAGAATACATTTTTTTTTGGGGGGGGGGGGGCACACCCCTAATTAGAATACAAGCGAGTGGGAGGCAGGGATGATAGGTGAAGTAGTGTGACAAGCCGACGAGGTGTGAATCAGAGGAAGAGGAGGCAGCAACAGAATAACGTGGAGAGCAGCAGAAGGGGGAAGAACAGATACCAAGCTCAATAGAGACGTAGTGACAGAGGGAAGGAGAGAATGGTGGAAAAACACTGAAGGTTACACATCCAATCTTCTAAAATTGCTTGGATTTTTCTCTCCCAAAAACATCAGTTACAGTTACAGTAAAACAGTTTGGCACAAATGTGATGCGGAGAGAAATAAGGGTAATAAAAACAGAAGATAACACTTTCTTCCTGCCAACTTCCTTCCCATGCCGTAATCTCAGAAAGCTAAAAGGGCCATGGGATTTCCTCAGAGGGACAAGAAAGTAGGGAATAGCAACTAGTGCAGTCAATCAAATAAAAGGTTGCACACAGTGTTTTAAAGATCATAATTCATTAAATCTATGTATGTATGTATGTAGTTTGAGCCAGGCTGGCATGAGTTGAGTTTTGATGCTGCTCTCACACGGGAACTGTTGGCTCCAGCCTGGGGCCAACAGTGTTCATGTTACATAAAACAGACTTTGCAGTAATTGGTGGCAACAAAAACAATTCATCATATTTACATGGACGTAAAATAGATTTTTTTAACCTCTTTGATGACCAACATCAATTCATTAAACAGTGCCTAATAGCGTTATTTTTGGAATCGATGAATCTGTCTAATTGGAATCATTTTAATTTTGCATTTAAGTGTATTACAAAAGCATTTTTTCCCTGATTATTGTTTATTAACCAATAACCAGGCGGTTATTTCGTACTTCATACTCCTATAGTGATTAAAAAAAGGGGGATTAATGTTTATGTTACCGTTTGGTCACATATGTTTGCAAATGTCTTATTTTGATTAAACACAGACGATAGTCATTCTTCTTTCATGCAGGACAACAGAAATCATTCAACAATTACTGTCGATATGCTGAAATCAGAGGATTTGGACAATTTTAAATTAAAGAAATGGCTCCACACGATCACTTGATTATTAAAATAGTCGTTGACTAATTTGATAATTGATTACTTGTTGATTAATTGTAACAGCTCTAATGCCTAATATGACTCCAGTTTGAAAATATTAACACTTGATATTGGCATAGAAATTGTCTCTTCGGTCACTTCATTAGGTACACCAACACGTTTCAATTATATCCAGCACTAATAGGGCTGCATTGATATCCTGTATTGGTTTCGGGCCTTTACTGTACTCGCAATGGTGGCCGATACCAGCATCAGCTGCCCTCTTGTGGCCATTTTACAATTAGGAACTAGAAATTACAAAACAGAAGAACAGAAAATTGCCATTAACTCATTCACTGCCAATGACGGCTATAGACGTAAAAAAAAATCATTTTAACTATTTCTATTATTTTTTTCCCCATTTTTATTAACAAGAGTATGAAAACCTAGATTTTTTTTATTGTACATTTAGAACAGATATGTTGTCTCTATAAGAGACTTGAATTTATGCGATTAATTACAATTAAAAAAATTAATTGTCTGACGCCCCTACTTTTTAATTAATTGTTCTTTTTTGTTATTAGGGGCAATTAAAATTCTTAATTGTAATTAATCACATAATTTCACTAGTTAACTCACGATTAATCACAAATTTTATATCTGTTCTAAATGTACAATACTTTTTTTCTAGGTTTTCACTCTTGTTAACAAAAGTGGAAAAAAATGTGAAACTAATAGAAATAGTTCAAATGAATTTTTTACGTCTATAGCCGTCAATGGCAGTGAATTAGTTAATTTAATGCCACTTTAAGGAAAATTCCCATAATGAGATAACGTACTAATGGTCTGAAAATAAAGTATATACTAATATTTGGTTAATATCGAGAGCTATTGATACCCAAGAGGGGCGACATATACCGCTCTCCGTATGATGCGTTTGCATTTCCCTTCCCTGCCACAGAAAACTACCATTAACAATTTTGAACTAATCTCTTGTGACAGGTTTTGTGTTGTGGCTGAAAATACAAAAATGTATTGTTATAATAAAACAACACAATCAGCCACAAAAAAAATAATCACTCGATGACCTGTTTTTTTTTTTTAAATCTTTTGGGCTCTGTAAATTGTTCAGAAGATGCAGTTTAATAATACTCACTATAAAATTCATATCGACCTAAAGTACAGAATTGTCAATTGTGGAAAAGATTGGTGCCTTCACTGACCATCATGAGACATCCATACACTCTTGATAATACCAACACAATGTTCCACCTGTCAGGATTTCTTCTTCTAATGCTAATAAATCGATTTAGTGATGAACACAATGTTGCCATTATTTGTGCTTTTGTATGCAGTCCATACCCTCATTTTCCCGTTGCGGACAGCTGCTCCATCTTCCGCTAGTCTCAGTACGTAAAGGTCCATGTTGTATTCTCTGCCTCCACGCAGACTGAAGCCAAAGCCTTTGCTATCTCTCTCCAGGTCGGCGGAGTAAAACTCTGAATCCTAATAGAGGCAGACCAAGCATACACACAAAGAAAGGGGAAAAACAAAGTTGCATCAAGGTCACTTTTGTGAATCAGATATAAAGGCATGCGCTTTTTCTTTCAGCTGCATGGAACAAAGACCACCCTGGTTCCGTCAAGTCACACCTGTATGTATGCTGTGTGTACATGTGTGTGCATGCATACATCGGGTGTAAGGATTGTGAATAATTGATGCGCTGAGCTGAAGGCGGAGAAGCAGAGTGGTGTCGCAGTGCATTGCAAGGACAGGCAGACAGATCCTCTCGTCCTCGCACCTTCCTAATCTTCTCTGCTGAGCGATCAATGCTATCTGGAGGAGCCATCTCCACGTAGAGCCACATTAATTCAGCAGGGTACATGGCAGACGCAGGGGTTACTTTGAAAGCAGGCAGGATTTTCTTAATGTAAAAAAACAAACTGAATGCCGGCAGGAGAAATACCCAAGTAAATAAAAATACACCTTGTTTGTCCTTGGATTGGGAATTTGAGGGATTAGTCACTGCACTGACTGATTCTTAGAGGACAAACAAGTTGTGCGGCTAGTAAAAGCTCCGTGGACATGCATGATGATATTAGTACGTTCCAGGGTATTGGATGGACAGACAGACGGACAGTTGTTTCATTTCTTACCTGGGCGGAGACTTGCGTTGGAAGCTGAGGGGGAGGCGCTTGAGGGGCTTTAAAGTCAAATGACTCCTGTTTTGGTTTGGTATTGTTTCTGAAACAAATATTGCAAACATGAATTCAAAGTGTGCTTGTAACTAAAACCAATAAGCAATTTCTTATTAAAAAAAACTAAACAGAATGGCGGCCAAAACCAACACTGGTACACATACATAACACAAACTTCGGTATTAAAAAAACAAAAACAAAAAAAAAGCCCAAACAAACGACAACAACAACAAAAGTCACATGCTTATACAATCTTCTTTTTTGTTTTTGTTGTTGTTGCATTTTTCCAGATAAAGGTCTTGGCCGGATTGCAAAGGTGGAGCTAATGTTGTGGCCAGTAGGTGATATTTTCTCAATGGCATTGTATAAAATTAAGGAAATCAAATTATTATTCATTCCCTAGTCAGTTTAATTTTTTGGGTCCATTTTTAGGTGTTGAAAGTGTCAATTTGATCTGGAAAGCAAGACAGTTACATATATTCTGAATATTTGCCATTTTGCCAGTTTTACATTTTGACCATTCTTCATCCGAACCCTTAAGCAGATAAACAATCTAAATAATGGATGGATGGACAATTTTTCAAATCTCTGAGAATTTCGATCAAACAATCTTTTGTACTGAAATCTCAAGAGAACATTTTGGCTTTGCATGTAATAAGAAAGTATGACTTATTTTGGACATAGTACTAAAACTGAATTAAAAAGACTCAATATTTTATTAAATTTGAAACTAAAATATACCCATTCACAAAATGGTGTTTTCTATTTGTCCAGTAAAACACATTTTTATGTATACTTTAAGAAACAAAATGAATTTCATCCAACATATTTTTCACATGTAAAGTCTTGAATCCGAGATCCGAAGTTGGCATTTACCTGGCCTCTGGTGCTGCCTGTTGCTGGGCTGTGTGAGTGGTGGTTATAGTGGCAATCTTCTCCGCATTGGTTAATAAAGATGCATTTGATGATTCTGAAGGTGACAGAAAAGCCCATTTGTAAGAGGAAGCTGCAATGTGTTGAGAAATAAATAGCAAACAATAGCTGTTGATTAAAGTTGTTGTTTTTTTAAAACTACAATGAGAGCAATACCATTGACCCCCGACACAGAAGAAAGTTGCTTGTTTCTAGTAAGCAAAGTAATATAACATGTTTATTTATTTTGTCAAGCTGTCTGTCAAACAGCATTTTATCTGCAAGAGGCATATGTCTTACACCCAAACACTTTGTGCCAAGCTGTGATTGATAAAACAAAAAACATGTACTTGTAGCCTTAGGAGACATTGACGCCTTTGCATTTTTTGCCTGTTATCGTGCCACAGCTTCAAACACAGAATGTTATCAGTGAATCAGAATGAGTTCCAACTGCAAAAAACAGGGGACCACATCATTACTCTTGCTACAAGAACAATGTAATCTTAATCAGGTGTCTACAGGTAACCTATGATTGGAATTCTTTCTTGCTCACTTCACAGATCCCGACTCGGCGTCATTCTCATTTCTTTCTTTCGCTTCAGTACTCATGTCCACTTCACAACTTGTTGCTTGAACTTGTCCTCACATTCAAAACGTATAAGAGAGGATGAATGGTTCTGTTTAGGACTCAGCACCAAAGCGCCCAATACACCATTTTCTGGCATGTACAGCAAAAGCGGCTACTCTCTCATTAAATGGCTGTTTGCTGTGTAAAGCCTTTTCCATCTGTTCAGTGGCATCTTCTTCTGTTCTGCTGCCTCCCTCCATTTAGCTCTCGCCCAGCTGCCCAGCTGCTTTCTGTCCGGAAATTAATTGAATAAGCTCCCGCCGCCATCTTTTTCCACTCTTGTCTGACTACATTTCATACTCCACAGCACGTTGTTCAAGCTGCCTCTTTCAGATATATACTCAACCTCGACAGCGTGGATTGACTAAGACAAAAATATCTGCTCCGGCGTTACAGTGAGGAGGTTTTCAACCGGGGGGTGGTGCCCCGGTGCTGCTGCGGCCTGGGGGGCCCTGGGGGGTCGACGGCTCCCCCATTTGGTGGAGGTTCTCATGATCCACCACACCAGCATATGCTGAAATTCAAACAGAATTTGCTTCTCCCACTGGTCGCTGAATGAGTGTAGGCTGGTGTTTGTGGATCTCACTCTGCTTTATCTATCCTTCCTTCATTTCTTTAGTCTTTCCTCTGGTCTCTTGAGGTCTCCCTAATCTGTTGGAATTTACATGTTTGTGGGGTTGGTGAAAGATTCTGGTTTTGTAACTGTGTGTGGTAGGTGGTGTCTTCTTGGTGCTAGATTTCACTTCATCTTTCTTTCCTTTGATCCTTCCTCTGGTCTCCTGACAACTTCACGACTCTGAAGTATCCGTTTAAAGTGAAGGGTATGGGATTTTTAACAGGTAGTGTTCATTTTATCCGCCATATTTTAAATTTTGTCTCAGTTTTAGTCCAGTTTCAATCACGCTTGTTAGTTTTTAACATAGTTAGTCAACCTCATGCCAATTTTATTTAGTCCATTTGTAGTCGACTATAAATATAGCGTTTTAGTCTTTAGTCCAAGTAAACATAATTTTATTCATCTAGTTTTTAGTCAACAAAAACTGTCAACGTTTTAGTCAAGACAATCATTTTACCTCTATATAAATTTTTCTCAGCAGATAAAGTTGAACATTTCGGATCTAAAACTCGTAAAATTTTCTCTCATCTTTTTGATGAGAAACAACTTGACACACAATTACAGTATATCAACAAATGACTACTATGGCTCCATGCCACTAATAAATTAGCCAGAATTAGTTAGCGGTCGGATTGCCATTATTGTTAGAACGTTATAGCCATTGGATTAATGTTACATTATAACAATAATTTACTTATTTTTCTTTATTTTTTTAACCTTTCACACTGAATACACCTCCTGTTTGTCCGATGTGTTTGTGCACGTAGTACTCGCTAGCTGCAGACATGACACTGTCACGGTGACGGATTAGCAGAGCCTTTTTTTTACAAAATCATATGATTTCCGTCTCGTTTTAGTTCATGAGCTAAAATGTCCATAGATTTTAGTCCAGTTTTCATTAAGTGAAGTACATTTTCGTCTCCTCTTTATTAGTCAACAAAAATGCATACTGATTTAGTCCCAGTTTATTAGTGAGGGTTTTAGTCTAGTCTAGTTTTTAGTCTGGTGAAAAATGTGTGTTGACGAAATTATTTTTGTATTATTTTATTTTTGTTTAGTTTTCATTGACGAAAATAACACTATTAACAGGTTTCAGGTGAATGAAAGAGCAAAAACACGCACGCACGCAAAAAAAGAGAGAGAGAGAGCGATGATGATGTTAACTCGGGGAAAGCTGCCGAACGAATAATAATGAGCTCTCAGGGGGAAAAAAAGAAGAAAAAAAAGAAAAAAAAGAAATGTTGGCCTTCTGGGGAAAAAAAAGAAAGAAAATATGAGAAGAAAAAGAGGAATATGATCAACAAGGAGACAGGGAGTGGAGAAGGTATGTTTTTCTTACAAGAATCTTATTCTTTATAGAAATACACAATATGATTGTATCTAAAGAGGCATGCTGGAAAACAAAACTGTGCCTGGTCTACATCGTAAGTCTTTGCTGCAGAGTCAGTAAGAACGATCCCAAACTCGCTTATCTCAGTGGAGTCTCTTTGCTCTGCTATTTATTTATTCCCGTCAGAAAGTTAAGCGAACTGAACAACAACAAAAGGCCTGTTCAGCCATGTGGAAACACAGGCAGATCATTTAGAAACACAAGCCACAATCTTCTCCCGACCCTCTTTATGTCTCTGGTGTCAGTCTCCACATCAACGACAAACTTTTCGAAAAGTGTGCAGCTATTTCCCCTCACGCTTGGCTCTCACTTGCTTGTCTCCTTGGCAGAGCAATTTTGGCTCACTGTTCTTAACAGCCCATCAGCGGGCCAAAAAAACTTCACCCATTAGAAATGAGCTGGAAGTGAGTGGCGAGTAGACAAATAGCTCCAATTTCTACCAGTCCACAGATTGACAGGGACTATTGGCTTCCTTGCGCACACAAATACTCTTAAACAATATTTGTATAGCATGCCAGATTCATCTGTCAGTGCAAATCGAAGAGAACGACACGTAGACAATCCATCAACTTTCCATAAAAAAGAAATACAGCCACCATAAAATAGATAAATAAAAGTGTTTGGATGAAGCTCATGTCCATCACATTTATTATGAGCTAATCAGATCAACACGTATGGTCAAGAGAAACTACGCAGTCGTACATAAATTAGTGTCGACTGGGAGAAATATTTTTCCTATGACTGCTGATCTTTGCTTCACTTTGAGTTAAGTTCTGATAAAACTGTTGCTATGGCAGCATCATGCAGTTCACTCTAGCTTCCGTGGCACAGACGCCAATATCCGTCTTTCCATAAATTAGGTATTATAAGTAAGTCTCTCCATAAAATCCAACTGGTCCAAAACTCTGCTGCCCGCATCATCACACGGACCCCCGCATACTGCCACAGCAGCCCTTGTTTTCCACTGGCTCCCTGTGAAATATCGCATCAGTTAGAAACTTCTCCTGTTCACCTACATGGCCATCCACAACCTCGCCCCTCTCTACCCGTCTGATCTCCTACAAGTGTCCATCAATGCTCGCTCGCTCAGATCCTCCTCCTCCATTCATCTCTCTGTTCCCCCAGCCCGCCTCAACAACATGGGGGGCAGAGCCTACAGTCGTTCTCCCCCCCCAGCTCTGGAACACTCTGCCACCGGACCTCAGAAACAGTGACTCTCTCTCCTCCTCCAAATCAAGACTTAAAACACACCTGTTTCGGACTGCCTACTACACTTAACGTTTCCTGCCAGTCTTTCCATTTACTGTATTGATTTTACGCCTTTTTATTTATTTATTTAAATTATTTTTCTCTGCCCTAATTTCTGAGTTTGCTTTTAATTGTCTTAGTTTTGTTTAGTCTGCCCTGTAAAGTGTCCTTGGATGTCATGAAAGGCGTTGATAAATTAAATGTATTATTATTATTATTATTATTATTATTATTATTATTATTATTATTATTATTATTAAAGTCACCTACCCATAATATCTAAAATACAATGCATGGGCTCAGGTGCAATACTTTCCTAATATATTAGCATATTACAGTATATTAGTAAGTAGGGCTGTTCAATATTTCAGACGCTACCACTACGAGAACTGAACTCAAGTAGTCAACGATCCCAAGTACCGATACCACTAGTACTTATTATGATACATAAAAGTTCCTCCAAAAATGAGGAGATATAATTTTAAAGAAGACCTATATATATATATATATATATATATATATATCAATATAGCATTTTCCCTTCAAATTGCAGTAAATCAAAGACCGGGAACAGGTTAGAAAAGCCAAACTGTTACTGGTGATGAAACATTATCTTGGTCTTCTTACATTAATGACATTATGTCTAAAATGAGCAGAAATATATCCAATATTAGGAGGAGCACCTATTTGCTGAATGAAACGATAATGAGTTAATTAATTAAATCTTTAGTCTTGTCTCATCTGGACTACTGCAAATTTCAAATGACTCAAAATAGAGGGGCTCGCTGGCTCTTCGCTGTTAAATTAGACATAGTATTGACAGCATGCATGTGAGGATGCTGGTGGATGTTTGACTGGCATGCAGACATATTTTGTTTTCAAAAAATATCTAGATTTCAGGTAAGCCTGGTTTCTTGTTTGCACAACTACGATCAACCACTGAAAGGCACGGACGGCACTATGACGCCAGACCGGGTCTGAGTAATCACTTGACCCTGCCTATTCCCAGAACTATAATGCACTTAAAAGAACAGTCATGTATAGAGCAGTTTCATGCTGGAACCATCTTCCCCCTTACCAGCTTTTTATGCTTAAAACATTAAGCTTCAAAAACGAATTTAAAAAAGTAATAATTGGAAAAGAACTCATGAATGATGCTATATAACCTTGTATAGAAATGGATTATGTGCTGCTTTTCATTTTGTAAAGATTATTGCTTTATTTGTCTGTATTTTCTGTGAGGGACCCCCGGGAATAAAAGGAGATCATAAACAATACAAGCGTAATGTCACCCACTCAAGCAGGCTTTCACACTTGCTATACATTTCCAGGTTTGGCAGCAAGCAAACGAGACCCGACCAAATGTCCGCCCGCCTGCTGCCAATCCAAACAAATACAGTTTATATAATATATTGCAATCACTGCTTTTCAAGATGTTTTGTGGGACACACCGAGGGCACACTTAGCTGCACTCACTTCACTACACATTCAAAAAGCAGTGCAAAATGGTGACTACTGGCTAGAGAGTGATTGTAAGCACAGCCCTGGTTAAATACTGATTTAAGATGTCATGGCTGCCTGAAAATGTTGAACAGCTGTTTCTACTCACCGTCTCCAGGAATGATGCGAAGCGTAACAGTATTCCCGGCCTCCTTGATGAGGTTGACAATGTCCGAGTGAGACTTGTTGGTGATGGAGCACGAGTTCACTGCCAGGATGCGATCTCCGACCTTCAACTTCCCACATCGGTCTGCTGGGCTTCCCTCAATGATCCGCCCTATTTTGTGAGGCATGGCCACACATGCATTGCCAGCTATGGTCACCGATGACATGATGTGACGCACATATCAGAGTGTGTGTGTATGAATTATTGTAGTGGAATTTGGTGGAGGGGGAAAAGAAGATAGGTGGGAAACAGGGAAGGAAGCAGAGACAGAGAAAAAGAAGGTTAAGCGTTAATTCACCGGCAGCCATGAGTAAAGCCAAAGACACAGAGGAGTTGATTAGAAAACGAGCAAAGCAGAATGCAATTGGCCAAGACAGGAAAATATGATCTGCTAAGAAACCTTTCATATTTACGGAAGAGGACTTTCTGACTTCCCCCCACAATTCATAGCTCTACGTCACAGGTGAGAATTCTCACTTTAAAATCTGAATTCTGAGAGTAAAGTCAGAATCCTGTCAACCTTTTTTTTCTTCACTAGCCCTAATCCTCTTCCGTACATCTTAGTTTCCCCTATCGCCTTTCAAAACTCACGTTTATTTTACGTGTCCTTGCACCTAAATTCTAAAATGGATTTTTTTTTCATGAATCTCTCCCTGCGTCGAAAATCTGATCATGAAAAAAAAACTGATGCCGTCTGCATCGTGGAGAGTCTCACCTGCACGACGCAGGAGATGACAAACATACATCTGAGTTAAAATCTTCCCAAATGCCTCAAGGGCTCCCTGTCTCCTTTTTCACACCGAGGTCTGACAGCTGTCACTCAAAAGTGCGCTAACTGTATCACCATTTTGCTTTTCATCCATACCTTCTCAACCACCATCTACATTTTTAGCCTGAAAAAAACAACAACTTATGCTGTAAAATGTCAAGTCACTTCAACGGAGAAAGACGCTCTATGTAAATTCAGATTCAGAAAGGCTTGTTTATACCTGCGGGAATGATTTACGGTGGTCCCTGACAAAATTTGCTCCCACATGTTTCCATTAGATTTTACATGTCTTTTACTATGAGATAAACTTTTCGACTGGCCAGTGAAATGAAGCTATGCTTCTTTGTGAGCCAAATGTGAAGAGCTATGCAGTTTTTCAGTCCGCCCACACAGAAAGAAGGCAAGCATAGAGAGCAGTAAAATACCTAATTGACGTAGACAGGAAATCATGACAACAGGGCCAAGAGTGTGTTGCATAAAAAAATACACAACTAGCTTACAAAAAAAAAAAAAAAAGTGAAGTATGACCCAAAATGCTACGTCTGCACTCTGCACTGTAGCTAGTAACAAGTAAAAGCTTGTTGAGCCAATAACGTATGTATTTTGCTTAGACAAGTAACCTTAACCCAGATAAGGGGAAGAAAATGGATGGATGGACAGTACTTCTGATTATGTTGTCATTGTCACTTGTATGTGGAGCTATTTAAGTTGGGCTGAATAATACACGTGTCTTATATAAGGCACACTTCACTTGTGATCAATTATGAAGGCCGTGTGTGAATAAAGCAGCAGCTGCCAGCAAAGAAAAGGTTTACTAGTTTGACTCATACAAGACTAAAAGATGAACCACTTCTTTGAATGATGTTTGGATTTCAATTGCAAGAACACCGTTGCTGTGATGCTTCGGTGTTTTATGGATGACGACTGCCCATAAAGATAATAGGAGGATAAAAGACCCCAGTGATAAAGCAAAGTACGACGGTGTATTTGGGCCAAATATAAAAAAATTTTCCCCCAGAAACAGGGTAATATTGATTCAGAGAAAAAAAACTCGCAAATTTGCCACTCAAACTTTGTGAGTTTTTTCACACAAATTTGCCACTTTATAAAGTCGCAAATGGCAGATTTCAGACTTTATGAAGTGGCAAATTTGCAAGAAAAAAACTCAAAAACTTACAACAAATGCGTAGCTATAGTCTAACGTGAGGATTCGTTGGTGGCTAATGGAACACTGTTTATAAAATGAAAAGGCAGGATGGAGACAAATTTATTCTTAATTTAAACTTTACTCGTCATAGACGGCAGCTAGAGCGACAACACTTCCTGATCCCCCATCAGCTGACTAACACTAACCAATCAGAAGCTAGAATACTTTAGGTAAATGCAAGTGAATGACGGACAGCAGAAGATTCAACATCAATTTAGCTACTTGTACAAAAAAATACCAAAATGCATGAATGTGTAAATAATTCTGGAAACATAAATGTACAAGTATTTTTAACAAATTCACTTAAATGCTTGATCCTCAGGATGTGGACTTTCGCAAAGCCAGGCGTCTGTCGCCAGCAGTAATATATAATGCATCAAATTTATATAGCGCTTTTCTAGACACTCAAAGACGCTTTACAATGGAATGGATACATTATTCATGCACTCACACATTCACACTGTGGCGGCGGTACGCTACTTAAGTAGCCACAGCTGCCCTGGGGCAGGCTGACGGAAGCAAGGCTGCCAGTGTGCGCCTACGGCCCCGCCGACCACCACCAAACATTTGCACCTTCCATACACCTGTGTTATTAGCACTGGAGGCAACGCTTCAAAGTGTGAATGCTTAACATGTTATGGTTCATCTCTGTTAAAGAAATTACTATCTCATTTATTTTCTCTGCCACTTTATAAACTCGCAAATTTGTGAGTTTTTTCCCCGCAAATTTATCACTTTATAAAGTAGCAAATTTGCGAGTTTTTTCTCTGAATATTACCAACCCCTTTAAAAAAAAATATATATATATATATATATATATATATATATACGTGGACCTAATACACCGTCGTAGAAAAGTGTGTTTCACATTTCATGTAAAAAAACTCAAATAAAAGTGCAAGGTGAGGCTTGACTTACCAAATGTGGTGCCAGCCTCAGGGCGCGACACGGACGACACAATGACGAATCCAAAGCCCTCGTTCTCACCGCGGCGGATCTCTACGTCGTAAGGCTGCATGGTGGAGACGGGGGCGCCGGAGTTCACGTTGGCAGGCTGTGATGAGGTGGTGGCTGCTGCTGCGGCAGCCACCACGGCATTAGCGCTACCCCCGGCCCCTCCGCCACCTCCCCCGCTGCCGATGCCAGAGGTGGAGCCGCTGCCGGAACTGACGGTGTTGAGGGAATTCTGACTGCCCTGCGGAGTTCGCTTTCCGATCTCATCCGTCAGGCTAGGTGCCTGGGTGCTGCTGTGGTGGGATGAGGCGGGCGATGGAGGCACGTCTCCTTCAGCTTTAACTTGAGTTGGTAGAGGGGGAAAGATGTGGATATAAAAAATATATATATTATAATTAATGATTGATGACCGATATGGCTTTTTCAAGGCCGATATGATACCAATTATTAGTAAAGGAGGACGATAACAAGGACAAAAAGACAAAATATTTGTGTAAAAACAAACAAACATTTATTTTAATTTTATTTAACTATATTGACAGCTTAACATTTTTAAGAAAAACTGCAGGGAGCGTCCAGGGTCATCAGCATTTGTTAAGCTAAATTAAATACTAAACAAGCAAATAGTTCCCTAAAGTTTTCTAGTGTAAATAAAGTTTTCCAAAATTTCAATATTAACTTTTTTTTAAATACAAAAGTGTAGAGAGTTCCCAGTGTCAGCATCATTTTACATAAAATATATATATATTTTTTTTAAATATATCCATAAATGAAAAGTTATTTTATCTCACTGTATAACAAATGCATGCCAAATGCATGTAACTAATTAGTTTTTTTTTGTCAGGGTTTGTAAAGGTTTCACAAGATCTTTGCAGACAAAATTGTCTGAATATGTTCGAAATGTCTTTGCGACAAGTAAAAGCTGTCTGTGAACATCTTGAAAATCTTGATGAAAACCCTAAATTCACCGCTCAGTGAGATACCAGCTTTATCGGATTCGTAAAAAGGCAGATGCAGATATTTGGCATTTTGACAAATATCGGCACCTATAATCGGCCGGCCGATAATCGGTCTATCCCTATATCATGTATAAGAAGTGATAAACTGTGGACACAGGTGACGTGAAGCCATCATCACTTTAGCAATTTTTGCTGAAAGTTGATCTCTCCAACAATCTCTCAACTACCAGAAAAAGAAGAGTGCCCGCTTGATATATCTGGACATTTCATTCCACATTTCATTTCCTGTATAGCAACGAGGGCATTTCATATTCTTGATGCTCGAAGACAGATGGTGAGCAGCAGCCGCTGTCACCAGGCCGAAGGTTTACCGGCCACTCCATCAATTTTATCGGCTTTTTTTTATCAATGTGCTGAGGAGTGGAGCCTGACACTTATCTGGCCAATAGCAAAGAAAAGAGACATGTGCTAATGCTAACCTTAGGTCTCAGGGAGGCTTTTTCCAGCTAAATACAGCTGGACAATAATTCAGAGATGTACACTGAATTTGTCATAAATCTGCTTGGTCAGCGAAGAGCCGCTAACATTTTTCTACCATTCCCAATTTTAGAAGATGATCTAAATATTACAGATTTGCTCTGGATTCGTACCGGCATAACTGGTTTTGCGTCGCACGGTGAGGTTGACATGACCCTGCTTGGCCGCTTGCTGCATCAGTTGCACCACCAGTTGGTGCGACTTGCCCACCACGGCTGTGCCATCCACACATATGAGCTCATCGCCAGACCTTAGGCGTCCATCCTCGTCTGCTGCACCGTACTTCACAATGTGGCCAATGTAGATCTAAAAGACAAAGAAGAGCATGCATAAGCTCAAAGATGAATGGATGTTCTACTCGGATTTCCTTCTTAAGAAAAAAAAAACATCTTCAAATTCTTACTAACCAATACAAGAGCAAATGAAAAGTAAAAACTAAATCCATCTATCAGAGAAAAGTGTGATACTTACTGGCTCTCCTTCTTCATTCCCTCCAAGAATTCTAAAGCCAAACCCTGTGTCCTTCCTCCACAGGAAAATATCCTGCTCCTGGAAGTCTGGAACTGTAAAGATCAACATAACATCAGTAATCTAAAGCAACACATTATTCTAAAAGTCATCCAAGAGATGGATTTCACACTCTCATGCATACCCCATTTAATACAACTCTAGCATGAATCTCAGGAGGGAAGGATTTTCATAATAATAATAATGAATGCCGATATTGATATGGCCATAAGGTAAGCAATGTTTACAGTGCGGAAAACCAATTGTGCATATAATTAATATCGCAGCTGAGCTTTGTGAAAAGAAAGAACTTTTCACAAACAAACTACCTGGATGCCTTGACAAAAAAAACTAAAAAACGTAGGCTATCAAAGAACAGACGGATCTTTGTTGGATTAAGTGTGATTCTATTGTCTGAAATACAATCCCGACTACCAAACTTTAATTATTCTTTATGAAGCATCTCACAATACCAACATTTCTAACGGGCAATATACTGAAACATGCAGCAATGGAATATTTATAATTCTGCACAGGGTCCCCAATTTGGCAAGGGTCATAGTCCACTCCATAGGCCACACTCATTCACAGGCCTAGAGTTTCAGGGCTCAGACCAGCCCAATTTAGCTCACGTTTTAATGAACATACAAAATTTTACAGTTAGTGTGTATCAATATAAAATAGATGAGCATTCCCTCCAACGATATTCATATTGCATTTGATAAAAAATGTCAATTGAAAGCTCTTACAAGTGCATGATTAGTATTTATTTGAACAAGAATGTGAACATAAAATGGGCAAAGAAAAGGGACAAAAAGGAACCCATAAGCAAATGTACATTAAATGGGATAAGAGCGATTTTGAACCCACGGCCCGGAATATATAGCGCCTTCTGGCGGCCCACCGGGAATTGTCCCGCCCCTCCCTCCAGATGGCCCAGGCCGGCCTGGTCCACGGCCATCAATAAGAAAGAAGCTGGCAGTGTTGTGTGTGTGTGTGTGTGTGTGTGTGTGTGTGTGTGTGTGTGTGTGTACTGCAAAGACCCTGTGTAACAATAGAATGACTTGTGATGCAGCAACTGACAGCTCATTGTTAATTTAGAGAAAAAAGTAGGAGCCTGAGGGTGTGTACGTCTTTGTGCCCTGTCCTCTGCATAAATGGTCATCTCATTTTACGAATGCACTTATACACATATTAATGCAGAAATTTGGATGGTTGCAGCTGTGCAGATCACTGAGCAAACTGGCAAGGAGATTTTCCTTGCCAAGGTCACCAAAGCCACGAAGAGACATTAGGGAGACAGAAGGCGTAAGCAAGCAGTCTGCTTACAATCCTTTCGACGACAGCCACAATCCCAGCGGAGTCCAGCTATCTCTTTCAATCTATCACCACCGAACAGTGGAGGAGAGGCAGACTCAAAGGGCTAACTGTCACAATCTGCACCTGTAATTGGTAAAGGTCAACTCTGGAGTTACACTCTGCCCTTGTCCATTAGTTGCCCTATAAATATAGAACCACAGCTTGGATCATATTATACTTTATGGTGACTGAGGGTGTTTTGTATGTGTTGAAATCTTCCATTTAAAAAAACTTTTCATTGCAGATAACCTTGCGCACAGAAACGTATTCGCTCCGGCAAATGTCTGAGTCTGACAGGGTGCATATTGCAGGATTTTCCGGCACAAAAGCTCAAAGCAGCGAGAGGAAAGTGAGGATTTTATCCTTCTGTTACAGCCGGGTCAACTTCAATGCGCAACCTGTCTTTTTCTGGCGTCTCTTCTATCACAACATTCCTATTCATTTTATATCCCGGAGTTTCTTCCCGGTTTACCCCTTAGTTAATTGGAGCTATAATTGCATCCTTGTTTTTGTTTCCTTCATCCCGCCTTTAGTAAACTCAAATATGATTACAATGCAGATATCACGGCGACTTGCAAACAAGCCAACACCATGTGCAAAATAGCCTATGGTTTGCCCCTCTTTTTGTATTCTGCTTCATCTAAATAATGGAAGGCTTTGACAAGTGATGCCTTCCAAAATGATTAGATGTTAACGTTGCTCAGCCCTTGAAGAATGTTGCTTTTTTTCCTCCCCCATTTTTTGGGACACTAGATCTGAGAGCATTTTAATTAGAACTTTCTCCGTGCTTTAGTAAGACAAGGGAGAGGGAGGCATGCAATCCGCTGACATCCACTCCGCTATTGAAACTAATAATACATCTGTAGAGAGATGTCTGGTGCATCAGAGTCACTGACGGCAATTGAAACACAGTCAGACATACGTGCTAACAGGCTGGACCAAGAACATTAGTGATTATATGATGGTCAAAAATAAAGTGAAATATACGGCATTTATTGTTCTGTAAATTATGTACACAGGCTTAACTATTTTAACTCATTCACTTTCAGCCATTTTTACTGAAGCAACCCCCTTTCGCTCCAGTCTCTTTTACTGTATTTTGAGTGATTTTGCAAGGCCCACAGAATATTCTGTTTTATTGCTATAAAAACATGGAACCTACCAGAAGAAAGAATAGTCTTTTCTTTTGTCAATAAAAAAATATCATTCTATCTGTTTCCATTTTGCAGCAATTAGCATTAGAATAGTTAAGTTTCATCATTATTCACAAATCTGTTTAGAACTGTGGGTTGTTTGTCACATGGCCCTGGTTGATCACTTATACCATTTTGTAATAACTACCATTGCTTCACCCGTTCTCTGCAGTAACATAAAAAAAGTATAAATATATCTTTGGGACACTTAGAACATTTAAAATTGAACATATTTATATGTTTTTGGGAGCAAATGAGTTAATGTAAGAGGACATATAAAAATAACGTTTTAATTGTTTGCAGACAAATATTAGGGTTTCTCTGGTGTCAGCCCCCCATCAAGTAGCTGTATATTTATGATGTCTGTAAGAGACATTCTTAATTTTACATAATTTCCATAAATTTGCAGTTTTCAAGCAACAGCCTGAATACGTCCGACTCCATGAAAGCACAATTGCGTCCAAGTCGAAAGGTAAACAGAGCAGCAGTGTTAGAGTTGAGCATTCTTCGGTCAACCAGCACTCAGTACTGGCATTTGGGTTGGGGATGCGTTTGTTCCGTGAACCACACGGATACACATACTAGTTAGCGAGTGCAATCCAGTGAAGATACTAGAGTTATGTTTTTGGTTGAGTAGAAGTGGTTCATAAAATGGATGGTTTGTTTGCCGTCATGGTGGCTCACGGTTTTCTTTAGACTTGTTCCCTTGCCTTGTTGCTCTGTCACTGATCAATATCGGAAAAAAGCTGTGCCTCACTATGTGAGCAGTGGCTCATTTACATGAAACATGACTGCACACTAGCATGACACAGACGTTATTAACTCATTCGCTCCCAAAAACATATAAATATGTTCTATTTTAAATGGTTTAAGTGTCCTAAAGACTTATTTATATGTTGTTGTTTTTTTATGCTTGAGCATAAAGAAGGCTTGATGCAGCCTTTGAACTGCAGAGAATGGGTGAAGCAATGGTAGGTATTACAAAAACAGCCACCAGGTGACAGCAGAGTATAGGAGATCAACCAGGGCTATGTTGCAAACAAGATGATTTCCCCACAATTCTAAACAGATTTGTGAATAATGATGAAACTGAGCTATATTTTAATGCTATTTGATGCAAAACGGAAACAGATACAAATATACTTTTTTTTAAAAGAAAAGACTCTATTCTTTCTTTTGGTAGGTTCCATGTTTTTAAAGCAATAGAACACAATATTCTGTGGGTCTTGCAAAATCAGTCAAAATCCAGTAAAACAGCCGGGAGCGAAGGGGGTTGCTTCAGTGAAAATGGCTGGGAGTGAATGAGTTAATAAACCTGAGAATGAGGAATTGCTTTTGTTAAGTTAACTGTCTCTAGATGTGCATCTGCCAGCATGAGGACTAACTAATTAGGGTGCCAGAAGGAGATAATTAAAGACTTCATGTACAGTACTTTCTTGATGAGTTAAAGTTAACAGTGTCCCGAAAGCCATAGAGCGCAATAGGTCCCCTCTAAAAATACAAGAAAGGTACTTACATGCACCAGCATTAATCCTCACCCCAATTCTTTCCAAACCTCATCGCAGGCCTCCACCAAGCCCACAGCCCCTGCACGCAGCACTCATCCAACCGCCACCAAAAATATTATACTTACGCCTACTTTCATACATGCTCCTGGACTGGGCCCAAATCTTAAAGGGATCTGGTTTTCTCTGGATGGTCCCGTCGGTCGTGGAGTCCTGGGGTGGAAGCCCTGGTAGGGGCTGAGATGGTACCGGTGGAGCGGCGCTCTCGCTGAGTGGAGGTGCCAGCGATGAATGTAGGGGCGAGTCCGTGTGGGCACTCCGGTGGCTGGAAACACTGAGCTGTGAGCTGTTCTGACTGTCCTTCCTTGACAATTGCTGTTGGGGAAGCAGATCAATATAATTGGTCGACTAGGAGACATGCTGTCAGTACATTGTGTACCACAAAGAAGCATGGCGGCAATGCCAACAACTGACAGACAGGTGAGAAAAAAACTGGCAACTTAACGACAGAAAAAAAACGCTGGACTGGTGGTTTGTAAAAGGAACAGTAGGCTTTTAAATGAAAAACAAAAAAATTATGTCAAAGAATATTCCAGAAGATATTGTGTGGGGAAAAATGTTTTTTTCATTATTAACTCTTCGACTGCCAAAAACGTTAAATAACGTTTAGTAAAATCCTACGGAGGAGCGCCAAAGACGTTAAAAGACGTTCACCAAGTTGTCACGCTTGAGCATTTTTTTCAAAGACTGAAAAACGGAATAAGGTAGAAACAAACTTTTTTTTCTGATGAAAGATTAGAGTCCAATCTTTCATTTGGAAGTATGTGTGTTTCCATAGTCCAAACACAACATTTTCTGTGGACCTTGAAAGATCAGTCAAAATGCTTAAATCGGCTGGCACCCACGGCATCCCTTTTCTGAAAACGTCTGGCAGTCAAAGAGTTAAAATCATTCAGCTGAAGGTAACATTTTTACACATTTCTTGTATTGTTGTTTAATTGCAATGCAATAAGAGCTGCTTTCCCTGCGGCTTATGGAGAAATATTCACAAAAAAGCAAAGTGGGTTTAAAAATGAAGGATTTTAAATGGGGAAAAACTCATTAAATTGCCACTGTCCTCTCACTAACATCTGGCCACCTGCTCAAGGATTTGAAGAGGAAAAAAACAATCATTTGTTATTCTCCTTAATTTTTATTTCACATTTTGGGCCTGCGTTTTTCATCCCCCCCAAAAAGAAAGAAACTTGTGAACACAAGAACTAAGACATTGCATGAGAGCAAAAGGCAAATCAGACAGCAATTGCATCTCACTTAGTATGACCTCGCAGTTCTTTGACCGTGGAGGACAAAAACATAGCAGGAAGGCATCCAGGCAGTCAGCCTCTCTTTTTAAATCCACTGTAGTGTTAAGAACACAAAAACAGAATATCTTCCAGATCCTTACCTTCGGATTAAACCGCCTATACTCATTGATAGAGACACATTTATACAGGGGAACCTTCGAAGTCGTGGAATTTACAAATACTAAAAGCAAAATGTTGTTTTACACTCTAAAAAGAGAATTGTTGAACCAATTTAAGATTACAAATTGAATTGTTGACCAAATTTAAAATAAATTGCTTCAATTGGTAACACGATTGAACTAAGTTAGTCCAAAAAGAATATGTTAAGTTTTATTAAATATGAGTTTATTAAACTTAATACTTTGGATTGGAGACACTTTGGATTAACTTAATTCAGGTTAATATTTGAAGTTTAATGAACTCATAGTTAATTAAACCTAATATTTTCACTTTGGACTAACTTAATTCAATTGTGTGTTACCAATTGAAGTGATTTTTTTTTTAAGTTGGTTATCAATTCAGTTTGTAATATTAAATTGGTTCAATAATTCTCTTTTTAGAGTGTACATGATGTCAGCACAGTTCAGCAAGCATCAAAGGAGAAAGAGGCCATCTACAGTCCATCACACTTACAAGTACTTCTGTTTGCCAAAGTGACTCCATTTTTTCTAGCATGTCTCTCAGTTTGATGCACTCCAAATTAAAATCTTAATTCCCCTTAAAAAAAAACAAAAAAAACAGTGGTTCCTCTCCGATGACCTAGTAATTAGGGAGAGAGATGATTGAGAGGAGGAGGACTCGCTAGATGAAAACAAATTGTGATGGCTGACTCAGCCTTAGCCCTACTTTCCATCATCATCAAGATATTGGATCAGGTCCATTTTACTTGACTTGCATTTCAATGCAGCCCATAGAGACATTAGGCAGCAATCAAATTCTACACTGCATTTCTAATTATTATGCCAATAATATATTTCAATTTTTTTTTTTTTAAATAATCCATGCAAATGGCAGTCAGCATAATTTTGGATCCCTTACTTTATAGCAACTTCAACTTCTTGACTGAGTATCTGCTTCAATTTTTATGAATATTTTTGTAGGGCGTCTGATTAACCTCTTATAGCTGGTATTTGAAAGTGAACCGCCCCCACACTCAAATTACTTGAGGATAGTTTCTCTATAGGGTTCAGGTCAAGGGAGGATGGGACCCACACAGTAAGTTTATCTGATTTTTATATTTATAGCAGTCTGGTGGCACCATCATCTCCTCAACAAGGTTGTTTTTTTGGGGTGGGGGTGGGGGGGGGGGTCCTGGGTAGAGAGATGATCATCTCTTTGAAGGGGAAGTCAACACCCAATTTTTTTGACAATATTATGTTCTATGCAGCCCCATTAGTCTAAATATGGTATTATGGTTAATATTGTGTTAGTGGAATATTAATTAAGTAGCACAATCCAGCAGTTTTTATCAATATCAAAAGGCGGTCATTTTGCCACTTGCTGTCGAGTGAAAATTAGATCACTGTTGTTCAGGTCTCAGGTAACAACAAATCACAGCTCAGCTTCAGAAAACAGACGAGTTGTGATTGGTCGTTGCCTGAGCCCTAAGCAACTGCAATGTCATTTTCAGTCGACAGCAAGTTGCAAAATGGCCGCCAGCTGAGAGGCATAAAAACGTCTAGATTTTGCTTCATAACACATATTTCCACAAATATAATATTAAACAGAATGTCATGTTTAGACTAGTGAGGTCACATATAGCATATTATTGTCAAGAAATGTTTAAGATTGACTTCCACTTTAAGGGTGTTTGCCCTGAATGTGTGGGGGGAAAAAACTCTTGAAATATATGTAGAGTTTCTGACTGACCACTTTCTTTAATGGTACAAAAGCAGTTTGACACTTTGTTGAATCATCATCTGCTTGAGAAAGGCAGGTACTCGTTCACAATTCTTGTCATTGTGCTAAATTAAATTTTACATATTCAAAAGTACTTTGCGGTGTTGGTACTCGGTATCGGTGAGTACTCTTTACTTTTGATTATTTAGGAGCCACAGACAAAAATATTTGCACAATCATTGTACTACACATTGTCCTAGAATGCAAACCCATCACCATCACCTCTACCCAACACCATTACTAACTCAAACCCCAAAATATCCACTCCACCCAAATAACATGACATACCCTCCTAGTGTAATCTCTGTATGGAGGAGCCATGTCAAAATCATCCTGCAAAACAAAATCGACAAACACGTCTAGTCAAAACAAACAGGCTCCCTTCTTTAATGGAGCAAGCGCACATCACAGTATGATGTTGCGTCTTCGCCATGATCATATATTCAACTCTTCACACAGTGCGCTTGGTACCAGGGGCTCTACCATCAACAGAGTGTTAGCAACCCAGCTCACGGTTCATCAAAAGCCCCTCATCCAAGCCCCCCAATGGAGAGGAGGAGGGGTGGCAACGGCTGCGAAGCTACAGGGATTCCACCCCCACACAACATAGCATATCTATAAACAGACACCCGACACCAGCACAAGTTGTACCTACATACAACAATTAAGAAGAGGAATGAAAAGTGATGAAAGTGAGAAAAATATCCCTCTGCCAGACATGTAAACACAGGATGGAGAACAAAAGACAAATAAGGAAACAGAGGGTTCAAATATAGAAAGGGAAAAAAAACAAAAAAACTTACCAGTTTTGGGCTCTTCTTTGCAGGTGCCACCCCTGTGAAGACCAGAAAGAGGAGAAAATTACCGATGCAGTTAGGCTCAAAATTTAATTGCCATCAAACAACTCCAAAACAAGTCAGAAGAGCGTTCGTATAGCTTTTGCAAATCTCCTCCTCTCTCCTTGCCTCTCTTCCCCTGATCCCTTGCCTGACTGGCATTTAGTGGGCTTGTGTGTAGTGGGAGGGCAGGCAGGCAGCACAATCTATCTGCATCACTGCCGCGGCCAGTGCTCGTCTTAACTGGTGCAGCACAAGAGTGGGGCCAGCCCGGGGGCTAACCCTGTTCTCTTAAACCCTGGCTATTCGACAGAGACGCATGCATGTGTGTGTGTGTTTGAGTGAGTGAGATCGCGAATGGTGAGTTAAGAGGAGAGGACAGAATCCTGGAGAGCAACTAAGCTGTAGACAAAAAAGAGCAAGTGCAGGCGAGGAGCAGAGAAGAGCAAAGCACGCTGTGCTCTGGATTTCCTGGCCGTAGCATTACCCATGGAGAAGGAATCCAAGATACTGAACATTAAATTATAGGCAACCGTCAGTTCCCCTCTTACTGAGACCATCTTCCCGTGTCCGCTGAGCGCCACGCTCCACTGTCGAAGGCTCCAGCATCTATAGGCAGTTGGCGCGTCTTCCTCGTCTCTCCCCTTCCAGCTGCCTTTTCCTTTTTTCACCCACTTTCTCTCGCTCCGTCTCTCTCTTTCTCGCTCGCTTCCTTGCACACAATCACCCCTCCCTCCTCCACCCTCAGCATCATCAGCTTCCCTCTATCTGAGTCTCCCTCCCACACCAACGTTCTGGTAAACATCCGTGCAGCTGCACACACCCCACAGACAGTTTCATACACCGCTCACTGCACAAATCAAAAGTGTGCTTAAAATGCAACAAAGGGGCCTTTCGTGAATGATCAGTGACCAGAAATATCATTAGCAAAGACAAGCTCACAACGACATGACTGACACAAGTGGTAGAACTACCACAGTCCGAGTCGAGCGTATAAATGCGCGCCTGGATCTGTCTTGCAGAAAAACATGAAGAAGTTTTGGAAATGCGTATAGGAGAAAGAAACATCACAATAACAAAAACACAATAATGGACTACATGCAATGTGTGGTATAAAATGACCCACACTAAGTCTAAAGTAGGGCTGGATATCGATTCTAATTTCCTCAATCGATCTGATTTTGATTCACAAGAGTTCAGTTCGATTTGATTTCGATTCGAGACATTTTCACTGAAGAAACCTCCTTTGCTCCCGGCTGTTATATGGGATTCTGACTGATTTTGCAAGGCCCACAAATACTGTGTTCTATTGCTATAAAAACATGGAACCTACCAAAGGAAAGATTAAAGTATCTTCTTGCATCAGGAAAAAAAAGTATACTTAGCAATTAGCATCATTATTCACAAACCTGTTGAAAACACTGGGAAAAAGAGCTTGTTGCAACATGGAACTGGCTGAACTCTTATACTGTGCTGCCACCTGCTGGGCGTTTTTTTGTAAAAACTACCATTGCCTTAAGCGACCTCTTCAGGTCAAAGGCTGCATCAAAGCCTTCTGTATGCTCTAGCATAAAAAACAAAAACATATTTAAACGTTTTTGGATTCATACCGGATACGAATCTATGGGAAAAAGGTATCTAAAATAAAAGAGATATATAATCAATATTAGGCTTGAAAAGGAAAATCGATTCTATATGGATTATTCAATTCTTTAAACCCAGCCCTACTCTAAAGCCAGGCAGATCTACAGTACAGAATGGGTCAATATTGTGGTTCAGCTCTTTAGATAAGATCTTAAGCATTCACGCGCACGCACACGCAATCTCTCAGACATCTAAACCCATTCATGAACACAAACATCTATAATCAAACCCTCTCCTCCCTTCCCATCATTTGCCGCTGCCCCACTGTTCACTTTTGCGCAATCAATAACAATCCTTCATTTAGGAGTCACTGTATACAGCAATCCTCTTAATCAGATGTGTAGATCTGTGGTCTGACACATTGCAAAGGCTTTCTCTCTGGGCTGAAGCATGGCGTCAAAGCACCATGCTGGCCTTGGACTATGCATCACTGTGCTATCATCATCAGCAGCAGCTGCCCATCAATATTTCTCAGTTGGTGCTCTCTCCATACGCCACATTACATACATAAGAGATTTGATACCTCATCAAGCAACATTCAATGTGATTTAGTTCACCAAGATGTTTTGAGCTTATTGAAATCTGCTTTACATTTTTTATTTGACAAATATAAACCCGAACTGATTTTGATTCATTAATTCAATGAATTACAAATAAGGCAGGGTGCGTTTGAAGCCTCCATATCAAACAGTACTAACGACGTTGAAGCCAACCTCCAGCTCTAACAACGTACAACAACATGGGGAAAGAGCCGATGGACAATAACTGTTGAAACAGGGCTTGATGAAAAGCATGTTTTCAACAGTAGCAGTACAACCAAATATTGGTCACACGGTGAGGGTGAATTTGGCCACTATGGTCCTCATCTAATCTGGCCAGTGGGCATCAGGTCCGCAGAGACTATTAAAAAATTTTAAGAGGTGGCACAGCTTTTTAGTTTGGCATTTAAATTATGTTTTTAATTCCTTTTGTTTCTTTTCTTAGTTATTAGTTCCTTTTATTATATATTTTTGCCTTTTATTCTGTTTTCTTTTAGCCTTTAACATTTTTTTTTTAGTTGTCTTTTAGTTTTTAGCTCCAGTGTTTCCTGGGTGCCTTTCATTACATGGTTTCCCTGTGCCCCGCTTTTATTTTATTTATTGATTGATTGTACCACAGTTTTTTTTTCTTATTTAGAATGTATTGTTATTATAGCTCTAGGGCATCATGCATGAAGGATGTGTACGCACCATTCCACTATCACGTTCAGATGTATCCAAAGTGAAATGACCGTGGGAATGTGCTGTGCTCCATGCCAAGGGCTTGGCAGGCAGACGCAATTTTTTCTTGATTTTGGATAGAAATGATGCTAGGAAATTGCGGGACATGGACTTTTTGCCACTAAACATATATTTTTGTAACACATTTAGATCTTACACACATGGGAGGGGGCGCTGGAGGTGGACGGAGGTTCACATGCCTCAAAAAATAATGGTCATTTTGGGGTGGGTGGTGAGGGGGCTTTGGTACTCCAACATTTTCGCAATGATTGAGATAAATGAAATGAATGTGCCTACGCACAGATTCCAGCATCTGGATTTTTTTGTGCGTGTGAGTTTTCTGGATGTGGCTGTACGCTGTTTTAGTATGCAAGTCTTTGTACACGAGGCCCCATGTCCCAAGTTATAAACCAAACAACATACCCATTTTGTGTACTAAAATCGTAATTTTGCGTGTTTGTCCGTGACCTCTTGTAAAGCTTTCTGACACAGCATTTATTTATTATTTACTATTTTAATAGCTGTGGGATGCTCATGTTACAACCAGCGTGTTCACTTTTAGGCATTGTCAATTAGAAATGGGCTGTTTTTGAGTTAAGGGATGAAATATATTTTTGTATCATTAAATAATAATCCATTAATGAAACAAATAATTTATTAATCAGTTACAGCCCTAGTCTGCATTAACGGCTTGTGAGGGAAAAAATGATCACTGAGAAGCTTTGAGACAGAGATTTGTCTTCATCTTCTTTTGTAACCACATTATTGGAGTTATTCAAATGGTCATTGCAGCCTTCAGGCAGAATTTTGCATCATGTAGAGAAATATTTCAGACTTCAAAGTTTTTTACTATCCAGGAACTGGTATCAGAAAGGTGGTCTTTTACAGTGATATTTATAGGGTCATCTTGGTGTCAACTACATAGCATTGAAAGTATACTTTGTGGCAGCCAAGGGGCTGCATCTAACTACAAAATAAAATTGGGCCTAAAGCTTAACCTTGTGGCGCACTACATGCAAGAGTCTCAGGAGGATGAGCAGTGGTTAGCTATAGTGAGTGCAAGGTTTTGCTCCATAAGATACCAGGGGAAAAAAAGTGCCAAACCAAGCGTCCATGATCCTACTCAGTCGAAACTGGTTGATTAAATTAGCACGATAAATGCTGTAATAAACGGCACTAAAATCCATCAGAATAAGGATTGAGTCCCCCTCGCTATCTGCTGTTAAAAGCAGGTCATTCATTATTTGCCATCTTATTGCAATGAACAACAGCTCTTAAAACCAGACTAAAAGTTGTCAGAGGTTGTTGTTTGACATAACATTATCTAAAGGGTGGCGCTAGACACAATGTATTCTGTTGATTGGCTGGATCAAGATATGGGTGATGTGGAGGAAACAAAAAAGGCTGGATGTCCTCCATTGTTTCCCCTTGTTAATTGTGTATTGTTCCAAAATCTTTGTTGAATTCATTGGCAGATTACACCGTCTCGGTGCATGATATAATGCTTTTAGTGATGCAGCTATCATCATCATCATCATCATTTACCGCTTGGTGGAAGAACAGGTAACAGAAAATGTTGGACTTCTTTTGAGATGGGAATGTGATTTAAAGGACAGCATATTGTGCATTCTTCCACAATGTAAAACAGTTCCCAGATTTCTTTACATGTATGTTTTTGTTAAAATACACTAATGATCATCAATTACAGACAGAATTTTACAGTATATTTCTTGCCATGATCAAACCAGCTTGTTTTAGGTGTGGCTTTGAAAAGTGCAGCCGAGTATCAGGCCCAGCTCCTCTTCACCAATAACTTCACAAAGCATAGTTTATTAGTAGTAACACTGACGATAATTCACCCATATACAACCCCCCCACACTCCTACTTGCACACAACCTTAAAGCAAACGTACATAGAGGCTCCATTGGATTGGCACTTAATTGCAAAGCCACGAAAATGCACTTGTCAATTCATGTAGTGGTGTAGCCTATCACATCTCTAAACAAATACACCCACCACCCACACAGACTACTTAGCCAAACATTATTACTTTGTTCCCCTGCTATTCATGGAGGATAGTGACTGTGGCTCTGCCCTGAGTAGTGAAAATATGAGTAACTGACGCCTACTCAATAAGGCTTGCAACAGCCCACAGATACCACAAGAGGGCGACAGAAAAGGCCTCAAATTCAATACATGACGCTTGAAACAAATTTATTGTCCCCAAAGTGTCAAAAGATGGTGGAGAAGTGCTATTTTTATAATAGATACGGCTTTGGCCAAATGATGAAAAAAGCAAATAGGTGAGTTAACAGAGGTCGAGTTCCCAAAAAGAATCTGTGATTGGCAGTTTCACAAATGCCTAACTGTGAATAGGTGGGGGTCACTGTATAGCATCATCAGACAACAATGTTGTGTAAAGTCATTGCTTGAACTTTGTGTGTATTATTGTTAATGAGTCCCACTCTTTCAGTGGGGCAGAAGTGCAGAACAGCTCGCTCCGACAGCTTTTTTAAAGCGGATAGAAAGAAAAGATTGACTTGGATGTTTCATTTCACACTCGATGGGTGGGCAGGCACTCCAGAGACCCACATATTTGTATACAAACATTAACAAGTCAATTTTCCATCATGTGTTGCTTTTAATGCCTCTGCCATGAAATAGAAAACCTAATTTTGCCAGCCAAATCTTAATGCAATATTTCCGGTGAAAAATTGACTACTGAAAATGTGGACCCTTTAGGCATCACATTTAACATACCTCATTTTTGGGATTAATGGCCTATCAGATATCAGATCATAATTAATCTCACAGGAGCCAAATCATCAAGTATGCAGTATATCAACAGTTTGTTACACAGCCTGGTGAATAAGCTTGTTTCAGAGGCAGGGGAACACCATAAGTGCATGAACAGGGAAAACATGTCACATGCAGTGTGCATTCCCACATATGGGTGTATTTACAAACTTGTGATATAACCATGAGGAAGAGAAACATGTGAAAACAAACAGGCTTAAATGATGCTGAACCTTTATAGCAATCGCCCGAGCTGAGCAAATGTGAATAACCAGCCATGCAATAAAGTATTACACAGTTCTGTTTAAGCCAAACTGGCACAGCAGCAGTCACTAATAAGCAGATTATGATGTCAGTCCACAGTGTCTATGTGCACATATTGGCAACAATTTGCAGTGGTCTCCAACAGCCAGTTCCATCTGTCACCATAGCAATTAGGGCCTGGTTGGTTACTGACATAAGGTCTCCCAGCAACAGTTGTGATGGCGAGTTGCTCACCACTGTCTAAGTGTCTGGATGTGACAGTTGTGTTTTCACATGTAGAAACACGAGACTACATTGGAAATCAGATTAATCACATTTTAGAATTTTCGATTAATCACTTATTTAAAATGTTTTTTAATCAAACTTTTTTACCCGCCAAATTTAAAGAGCACCTGTTTTGTGTTAATTCTTTCAACATTTACTGTTACGAGGACGTCTTCAACATTTTTAAATCAACTGCGCACACTCATCCTCCCCTTTTTCTAATCAGCTAATTACTTACGTGATTCCAAATGAGAAAAATGACCCCAATAGTTTGACATGAACAAATATTCTAAATGTCATACACAAACATTTATTAAATGCTTTATTTTAAAGCATGTAGTAATATGTATTGCTCTAACACAACCTGTGCTACCTTAAACATAAGCGTCCGCTGTCAAGGATCATCTGCGGTCAAAATAAACAGTATGATTAATCTGCGTTAATCAAGGTTAATTTAGTTAACAAAAACTAACAAAAAAACAAACTAAGATTCCAAAAACAATTTTAACAAAATTAAATTAAAACGAAAATTTCATTTCATGTTTACAAAACTAACTATAATTATAGTGAAAATGTCCTTTGATTTAGTCTTTGGTAATGAATTTAATACATGAGCTTTTGGGGATGATTTTAAATGTGATTTCAAGTATTTTTATTTCGATATTAACCGGAACAAAGATGTTTGAAAGTGTGTCACACAGAGGTGATGTCATCTAGCAGCGGCCAATAGAAAAGCACCTTCAAGTGACGTCGCAACTCAGTGACAATTTTGCTATGCTTGACTTTGGCTCCAATAGCTCGGCTCGCCTGCATTTTCATTTAACTCAGCCGAAATGCAACGCTAGGTAAGAAATGCATTACTTTTTTCATTTTAACATGGTGTTTATTAAATATTGCGCACGAGTAATAAACATTTAAAAAAATAAAATAAAATAACTAATACTGAAACTAACTAAAACTAAGCATTAAAAAAATCGAAAAGTAATAAAAACTAACAGAACCACACTGAAAACTAATTAAAACTAACTACGTTTAAAAGACAAAACTTAAAACAAAAATAATAACTGACTAAAATAAAAATTTAAAAACTATAATAACCCTAGCGTTAATACATGATTAATGCAATATTTTTTTGTAATTAATCATTGAGTTGACAGCTTTGATAGCACTAATAAACAAAAAAAATGAATAGCTAAATATACCCAAAACACATTATTGAACTGTCTTTCATTTTCTTGAGGGATCTATAGCCTAATGCTGACAGTCAAAACACTGAATTTAGTTTTGAAGTGTGATTAATTGCTTCTTGCGTGGCTTTTTTTTTTTTTAAATCCCCTCCTCCCATATACGCACACGTCTCTCCACCCGGGAGACCCCGCTAGAGATTAGCAGTAGAGCATTGTCATGGAAACAAAAGATTTACGATCCAACCAGTAGCTGTGGAGGTGTGAAGACGCAGAGAGATTGGCTGGGCCGAGGAAGACTCACCTTGCCCTGTGCAATAAGCAGTGATTCACCAGCTCAAGCCTCCAGCATCCGAAATGAGCAGAGGTGAATTGTGAGCATCGAGTGGCCAGGCGGCTCCCCTACCGCTGCTTTTCAGAACCGCAATGCTGTGGGTTATGGTGCCATTGGAAGGTGCAGTCAGCAGAATTTTTAATGCAAAGTGGGCAAGAACGATGCTTCCTGCCCGTACAGTGAATTGATTTCCTGCTTTGGTCTGCACAGGGACTCATCATCTACATTTATCTCTTCTGAGTGCACTCCACTGTCTGCATTACAAAGCTCTTGTGAATTGGCATGCCGGTAACTGTAGGCTTTTTTTAAATGTAGGTTACATAAAGTTTACATTAGTGAACACGCCGACGCTATTTGTGAACATGCCCTTCATTATGCCAAATAAGAATTACACGGGTAAAGATCCACCTGTGTTTTTCGAGGCACACCTCCAGGACAGACAAAGAAAATACACATTGCTTTCTTCAAGGGTGCAATCAATCTCTTTTAAACTGCACTTTAGGGCAAAGGGGAGGAAATAATCACAGTAAGCAACAGGAAATGCCCCCTCTGGTGTTATATTGTAAAGGGTGTTTGTGGATGAGCATGCCCAAGAGTATCATACAGATAATCTGCAGGTCTTTGACTTGTTTTTCAGTAATTGACTCTTCATTTTCTCAAGACAGAAGACATGTTTGAATACCTCTGATTCTTGTTGATCTCCTTACTTTCTTCCATCTTTTTCTCTACATTTCTCCATTACAGTGCATGACCACAGGCAGCTGCTCAAGCTAAGCAAAATTACCTTGCATTCATTGGAGGACCATAACCCTACATAGAAAAGCCAAAAGCAGAAACAACCAGGCTTTATGTTAATGAATAATGACAAGCTAGTGGGATACTGAGGGGCTATATTTCAAGAACACCCAAACTAGGTTTTGCTGACAAAGGGCTATTCAGCAGATGTATGCATCCGTAATGGACCCGCTAAGTTTTACACCTATGGTAGAACAGGGAAAAGTGGCAAGGAAATAAGCATTTTGCACAATAGTGACACAGGGCAAAATTACATTACAGTATCAACGGAGGGAAAACCCAAGTAAAAAATATCAGCACATTAGAGCAGTGTATCCATCATCAAATGCATACCCGTCGTCCAATTTTAATACATTATAGTGCAAAAAGAAAAAAAAATCTTAATTTATTGCCACTTCTAAAAACCCAACCATCCATTGAATGTTAACTGGACCAAATGGCTAAAAACAACACTTCAGTCCTTGCTCAGCTAGTTTATGTAAAAACAAATCATTTACAAGCAATTCAAAAAAAGTTGTGAGCAGTCTTCAGACCGATTACTGCGACATTGAAACCAGCGGAGGAGGACAATCATGGACATGCGCTGATGTGTGGACTGCAAGATGCCAGCAAGAGAGTCAAAGTGGGCACACTGCAGAGCTACCATAACGAGTGCATGCAAGCACCGGTTTCTAACGTGGGCGAATGGGTGGGATGTACATAACAGCAGGGGCTTCGCCAATTAAGACTACCAGTTATCACGATTTATCATTGAATGTGTGTCTCCCCACATTTGCAGTCTGCTTTGTATGTTTTATGTGGAGTATACGCACACACATGCTGCAAGTGTTGCTTAATGGAGAAAAAAATCTTTGATGGATGGAAGCAGCGAGTGCAAAAACAGAGAGACCTAGATGATGATGTATGTATTTAATAAGCAAAGCTGACATCAGGACCCCAATTAGAGGCCAGCGTGCCTTGCTGCTGGTGGAGAGAGCTAAACTAAAAAGGCAGACAGTGCAAAGCAGGAGTGTAATTAAGGAACTGTGATATTTTCACATAAATGCTCTTCGGTGTATGTGCAAAATATGAAATATACAGTTAAAGCCAGTAATTCATACCCCAGCCAAAATGTGATTAAAAAATGTATTAGTTGTTGAATGGGTATCTCCTGTCAATGAATGATACAAGTGGCAAAAGACATTAAGAAATTGTTTTAGCATTGAAAAAGGCCCCCCATTACGACTATCATAATATATGTATATATATATAATTTAAAAAAAAAATACATTTGCAAATTCTAAACAATTATGCAATTAGAGCATTTGGAAATAGTTTTAATGAGAATGGCTGTATTTAATTTGTCAAAATGTTCTGTACATTAAATATTTATATTTTCAAACTAGATTACTAACTGGACTGTTTCTTTGACCAATCACATTTCAAATTCATCCTCTCACTAAATGCTAGTTCCATTTAAATGCTCCATCTACTGTTTCTATTTCAGTAGTAGGCAAATTCGGTCCTTGACGACCGGAGTCCTGCAGGTTTTGGATGTTTCTCTGCTCCAACGCAGCTGATTCCAATCACCAGGATCGTTATCAGGCTTATGTAGAGCTTGCTGATGAGCTGATCATTTATCAGCTGTGTTGGAGAAGGGAAACATACAAAGCCTGCGGGGCTCCGGCCCTCGAGGACCAAGTGTGCCCACCCCTGTTCTATTTCAATGCCTAATTGCAGGACATAAAAAGAGACAAATCCAGTGTTTACACGTGCCCACATGCCTTGTGTATTGAGACTCTTTCACGTCACATGATTGTGTACTCCCGCATGTTAAAGTAAATAGCACTCACGAGGAAATGTCAGGGAGGGAAAAAGAAAAGAAGAAAATTCCATAACATGTCAAGCGGCAGTGTTATTTGGCTGCCTTTCATCTGACCACCTTCCTTTGACAGTTTGGAGCATTAACAAAAAAATAAACCGAGCACATTCACACACACACACCCCATGCTAAGCAGTAAGCACACACATACAAAGACAAAAAGGTTTAGTTGGCTTAACTAGCCCCAAAGCAAAGTATGGACAGTTTGACAGAGAAAATGGTCCAATTACTTTATCACACAGCGATTTTAGGGCTCTAGAGGTTTGAGAGCCTCAAGGAGAATGAAGGTAAAATTCATTGAATTTTACTTTTATCCACCCACACACCCCTATTCCCCCAGTCATTTTCAGACAAAAGTGAAAGGGAAAAAAAGCCAGCTGTGGGTAATGAGTTGCTACAGTTACTAGACAAAAAAGGTCATACATTCCAGGACAAGTGAAGGGAAAAGTGGCAAAGGGAAGCCTAGATGCCCAAAGGATTGATAATTTTATTTTATTATATTTTAAATATTTATGATATTATATTTTCATCCATCTATTTTCTTAACCGCATATTCCTCACAAGGGTCGAGGGGGGCCCTGGAGCCTATCCCAGTTGGCAGTAGGCGGGGTACACCCTGAACTGGTTGCCAGCCAATTTGCAGTATATTATATTTTATTTATTTTAATTTCAAATTTTCAACTGTGTCATAACGCCACTGTCAATCAATGTGCAGTACATCTAAAAGGGTCCTTTCACGCTTGGGCAATTTCAGCGGTCCAAGCAAAGTGATCAATCAGTTAGCTTTTTTTTTGCATGAGAAGACACCAAACTCAGTAATCACAGATACAATTAGATTTGCAATACATTTATAAAAAGCTCAACTTATGTTACTTGCTGCCACAGTTGACCATTGCTAAACATTTTATTTATTGAACTATATCAATCGGACAAATAACTTTAAATTCAACAATAGTGGGGTTTCCATCCACTTATTTTTATTCGAATTTGCAAGAATTGCGAAAAAGAAACTGAATGGAAATGCCAAGAATTTGAAAAAAAGGCCCAAAATTTGCCCAAAAACTTTTTACGCTTGGAGTGGGTGGATTTTGAAGCGTATTGAAAAAAGGAAAATGCGCATTTTGGCTATCGAAATAGCTTTTGCGAATAAACAACTACAAGACCGGCTATATATTGCACGTTTTGACTGGATACTACGTCACACGTACGTTTGTAGTCACACAAAAAATGGCGGATAATAAAGTAAGATATGTTTGAGGAGACAAAGAAACACAATTATTTTTAGAATTAATTAAAGAAAAAAACATGAACGTTATTTCAGATCAGTAATCTCTCCATTTTGTGTCTTGTGGCAGAGAGACGCACTTATATGACGTCATCTCGCGCCGCAGTCTCCTCTCTATTCGCAAAAGAAGAACGGATGGAAGCGGTCATAAGTCACATGTCCGTGTTGCGCAGTTCCACAAAATTTAGTTTAAAATTTCAAAACATTTGGATGGAAATTTGGCTATATTTGTGTATCTTGCCTTATAAACAAAGACACTGTTTTGAGAGTTGGCTTTTTCCCATTTCATCCTTTCACATCCCACTCTAATGTTTCCCGTATTGACAAAAAAAAAGCAGGAAGAAGCGTTCACGTATTGACAAAAAAAAGCAGGAAGAAGCGTCCACTCACCTCTCTGCACCAACATGGTGACCTCGCTGCCTTTTGGACACTTGCTGAGCAAGTCAACCACCTGGTTGTGAGACATACTCTGCACATTCCTCTTGTTCACCTCCACAATGATGTCACCCTCTCTGAGGCCGCGGCAGCGCGGGTAGTCCACAATCTGTTTTACTCTCTGCCCCCCGCCTCCGAGGCTATCGGCGATGGTGAAGCCGAAGCCCTTGTCTCCTTTCTCCATGTGTACAGTTATGAGCTCCGGTTGCGTTGCAATGGATGAGGCCAGAGTGACCACATCGCTGGGGTAGCCATGTTGGGATGTGGTGTCAGAGGCCACATCTGCCGAGGGGCTGTGAGATCGAGGGAGGCCATTGAGGGCTGTCCCGCCATTGGTTGAGCCGTTGTTCTGACTGCTGTGACTGGGCGGCAAATCGTAGGTATTGTTGGAGGCTTCTTGACCATTCACAATGATGGGATCTTTGTTGTCAAGAATGGCGACTGAGGTAACCAGGCTTGTGTTGGGGTCATCAGGGTCAAAGGGCAGTGGGTAACCCCGGCACAGCTCCAAGTTGACCATAGAGCCAATTGGGATTGACTGGAAGATCTTCACAACTTGTGCATGGGTGTAGCCGAGCACACAGGTGTCATTGACACTCACGATTACGTCACCTTGGGAGGGAAAACAAGAGAGACGTTAGCGTGACTCTTTGATAAAGTTGGAACTTTGCATTTGTACGTAATCAGCATCCAGAAAATCTAATTAAAGCAGTGTTCCATCTTTGTGATCTTTGATCAATAGAGTGCCCCAACCTGTCTCCATTTTGCCGTCGAGGGCGGCGGGCCCATCAAGGACTAGGCTCTTGATTTGCAGGAATTCATCTGGCTCGTCGCCTCCCACTACAGTGAAACCGAAACCTCTGCGACTCTTTTTCAGCTTGGTATTGATGAAAGTCCCCTTCAGTTCAGATCGGTTCCGGGTAAAGAAAGGCTTTCCTCCTGAAAATAAAACAGAGTTACCGGTAATTACATTTCAATGGAACAGATGTACCACTGCAAAAGCTAAAAATGAATTACTCAGCTTTGGGTTCTATTTGTGTCACCCGAACAATACAAAATGGTATTTTGGTACAGGGCATGTTGTTTGGTAGCTTGATTGATTGAAAACGATTTTAACTACAGTACACATAGTTGTACAATAAAATAACAAAACAGTGACAAAACTGGCCTTTGTCATTTAAAGTTTAAAAAAAAAGTAATCAAAACTCAGCATCAGTCAACATTTAGACACAGCCTCTCATTTATAGCATGAGCAAGTGCGTCCAAACCTTTGACCGGCGCAGCATTCAAGAAGATCATTGGAGGTGGGAGACAAAAAAGAACCCAACTATCTGTAAGGGAATATAATTGACAAAATAGCAAGCTGTCAAAATCCCCTTTCACTCTCTCCAGCTTTTCTCTCGCTCGCTGTACTACTCTTAAAACACCAACGCAGGATGGGAGGGTTTAAGTCCACTTGAGGGGTTTTGATGTCCTATTAGAGGTGCAATACTGCCCTAACCTGTCTACGCCCATGACTACTGTGTGACATTCAACACCCAAAAAAGTGCTCATAACTGTTTGTGCTCAAAGCAATTGCCATTGTCGCAGACATTGATGCTAACTTTATAACATATCACATTATTTGGTGTGCTAATGCACGAGTTGTCTGAAAGGGAGAGGCTAATAAATGCTGGCTGTATCATTAACCTCTGGTGGACCCAATTGTCAGAAAAGAAGGCAATGTGAATGCAGCTCAAGGTAAAATGTAGCTCAAGAGGACGAAAGAGCGACAGAAAAGCTAATGAATAAGATCCAGTCAACCACAACAAATGACAAAGGAGAAAGGAAAACCAAATCAAACAGAAGGGAGGTGAACAAGATTCATTCTTTACCAAGGTTGCACTGAATGAACTAGTTGTTTGCAGGAGGTTCGTTTGAAAGATTCAGCAACAAAGAGAAGAGAGAACATCGTCCTGTGTGTTTTTTTTTGGGTTTTTTTTTAGCCAATAGAGAGAACAGCAGGCAGTGCAGCATTGTGACCAAATAATTAAACACTGACAGGGAGGGGGGCAATGCAGTCGTGTTTTGCCTTTATTGGTTTACTTTTCAAGAATGTTGTGACCTACGCACACACAAAATGACAAGAACTCTCAAACTGGGCCGTATCAAAGTGAATCTGAATCCTACTGAGTCAAACTGAATCAAATTGTTCCACTTTAAAATAAACCATCCTTGAATCTTATCACACCCTATGTATCGAGATATGTGTTGAATTGTCTGTTATTGGAGAACACACACCTGAATGTCTACAGTACAGTATCTATCTACAGTTGCACTCATACGTTTACCCCTAAGGTATGAGTATCTCTATTCATGTTCACTTCAACCTCAGAAAATATCAAAACAATTGCCACAATATTTAGAATTTTATGGACATTAAGCCTTTTTCTCGCCATACAGTTATGCTCATAAGTTTATATACACCTAGCTTATGTAAACTTATGACCACGTTCCCCCAGCTTATGTAAATTTATGAGCACAACTATATCTATCATTCTGTGCGTCTGTAGCCATTCACCCATCCATTATCTAAACCAGAGATCTGCAATCTGCGGCTCTGGAGCCACGTGAATTCTTTAGTCCCTCTCCTGCTGTGAATCCCCCCCCCAAAAAAAAATTTCTAGAAATTAATATATTTTTGTATATTTATTTTTAGATTAAATATAATTTAAATGAATTAATGATTTAAATAAAAAAGAATAATTAAACAATCAAAAAAATGTCATAAAAAGAGACCAAAGGTAGCTGAATATTTTTAAATATTACCTAAAAATAACAAAAAGGTGACTATAAAATGTCAGGAATGGGAAAAGCAAAAAATTACCAGAAAATGTCCATGAAATTGCCCAAAAATGACAGTGAATTAATAAAAAGGCAGAAAATGTTCAAAAAGTAACCATAAAATATCAAAAAACAAAAGAGATTCAGAAAATTACCAAAAAATATAGATATATATTTTTTAAGGCAGAAAGGAAAATATGCAAAAACTATTAAATGTCCAAAAACAAAATAAGAAAACCCGAACATTTCCATAAAATGTACACAAATTTGCCACAAAAAAAATTGATAGCAAAAACTGCAGAAAAAAATGTAAATGAATAAAATAAATAAATAATAGCCATAAACTGTCCAAAATAAGAAGAACAGACTAAAATTGCCAAAAATGTCATGAATTTGCCAGATAGGCTGAAAAGTCTAAAAAAAATTACAACAAAAAAATGGAATAGGAAAGGTCGAAGAAATGAATGCGTACGTATTGGATGCTGCTCTCATATTTCTGTGTCATGGTGCAACTACCATTAGCTCTTGGGCCCTCAGTACATTAGACTAACACAATCTTCAAATGTTTTGCAGCTTCACACACATTTTCGGTTATTTCTTTGGCCTACAATGGCTCTTTTGACAGGAAAGGTTGCTAAACCCTGATTTATACGATATTTATCATCCACCTATCTATCTATATATCAAGTTGTCTACCCATTTATATTTATGACATCAAAATATAAAACTGTACAATGGAATGTGTGCACTTCCAACAAATAAACCCACACCATTGAAAACAGATGTAGAATAAACGAGTGGTCTTGTTTGGCCTGTTCAATAACAAAATGAAAAACTTACGTTTTTGTCCCATTGGCACCGTGGGCCCAGTTGGAGGGTCCCTGTAGGTTTCTTGGTGGTTGGCAGTATAACTTGTTAGAGGGGCCCCGGCAAACGTTGAGTCTTCGATCCATTCTGTAATACAAGGAGGCATACTGTATGCTATCTTGTGTCGTCAAAACGTTGAACAAAACAGAACGATTGTGTAATATGAAGTTATAGGAGAGGGACAAAGAGTGAGATGCAAAGAAAAAAAAGTGGTTTAAATCTAAAATCTACACTTTGATTTTATACCTCCCCACTGTGTAACATTTAAACGTTGTATGCTGAGATTAAAATAGGCTGTGCAAACGTCATGAAACTTTTAACACTTGCCGTCTCTCTGCTGAGTAACAATGCAAGTGCATAAAAATGGAGTGCCCCATTTCTTCATACCATCTTTGATTAATGACCTTGTTACTGTATCACGGCACAGGCCAGACTACTACCTTCATTAATATTCCAAAAGCAAGGGACTGTATAATCAATGCCAGGGTGAAAAAGTGGTTGAAAGTGCTGCTTGAAGGTATTGAGGACTGGCGGAGGGATTGAAGTTTCAAACGGGAGAAAAGCCAGCTGGTAATCGAGTGAAATCGAACGGTTTCTGCCGAATGGGCAAAAGTCGGAGCTTGATAGGACAGTTTCTATGCATATACAATTGCTCGCTCTATAAGGTTTCATGCAAATGAGTAACGCAAGACAGCTTCAGTTAAATATTTGCTGTGTTGCTACATCATTAGTGTGATCATTGTTTTAATCATTAAGCAGCAAATTATGAAACAGCCCGAGTTGACTGTTTGCAAAGGAGGCTAAAGACACCTGTCCTCACCTTGGGGAACAAAATATTTCACATTACTTCTACAAACTGGAATACCAAAAGAATCTATGAAAATGGCTGCATGACATGACTGAAATCAAAGGCACGCCTCTATGGTAGGGCACTTGGCAAATCATAAAGAAGTAGCTGGCAACATAAAATTGTATGTAAAACAAAATGAGTGTGAAAGCAGGCAGAATCTCTCACATGTGCATACGGTTTCAATCCCCCTCATGAACAGAAAGAAAGGAAATGATGACACCCTTTTAGGGCTTGAAAACAAACCTCTGATGTAGTGCTCACCTTCAGGTGGCTGCTGGCTTTGCAGTTGAGGCTGTTGCTGTTCCACTTGCCTGCGCCGCTTAGCCTCCAAAACAGGATTCTCATACTGAGTCTTCCTGTTGATATGACTTCAAACGGAAAGAAAGAGTACATGGAGGTGGAATTGGAGAAGAGGGAAAAGGTGAAACGGGAGAAATGATTAAAAGGAGAACACATTAATGAGAATAAAGTGTGATGTTAAAGATGTGTAATAGAATAAATTAGATAAATCATGGTGGGAGCAAGTGATGACATGGTAAAACAATACAGTACGCTACTGGAACATGCATATTCTCAAAACCTGATTTTTTGTGTGTAGTTTTTTTCTGTCGCTATTAAGCTGCACATGAATAATAACAATAATAGTTTACAATGCAATGACTTATGTTGCTTTTTGTTGTCAAGCTACTATGATGTCACACTAGTGTATTCACTAATTGTGTGTTCTTGGTGACTTACTTACATATACAGTACATCACTTACTCAACATAGTAGACCCCATACACTGGATCATCTATTTTCTCCCATCCGGGTGGAAGTTCTAAAAGACAATAAAACAAGACCATCCTGGTGAAAACGGGGAAACAGCATCAAGTAGTTAGATGACATGCATTGAACTATTAGAGGCAGGGCCAGTAGGGAACAGTTTGCCTCTGCATTGTATCTATCTGTCAGTCAGTCGGTCTCCAGGGCCGGAGTGACCCCTCAGCATCCCATGCTGTCTGCTTGTCCCCATGTCCCTGCACATTGCTGACATTTCCACAAATCAGATAACAACTGAACAAGGCACCCTTGGGCAGATGGACAAATGGCGCAGGAGGCTGGATATATGAAAGGTGATGGGGGATGTGCTGTGGCATGGAGAGGGTTACGGTAAAAATATCCTCTAGAATGAATGAACACTTCCTATGACGGCATATTAGGGCCACGTATAAATATATATATTTTTAGAGGGTGGGGGCAATATTCAGAGAAAAAAACCTTTGAAATTTTCCACTTTATAAGGTCGCAAATTTACGGGGGTGGGGCACGTGTAAATTAAAAGCGAGTTTATAAAGTGGCAAATTTGCAAATTTATAAAGTGATAAATTTGTGAGAAAAAACTAAAAATACTAGGCCAATACTGTTCAATATACAATATAATTAGGTCGGGTTTTCAAATAAGGAAATAGTAATTGCTTTAGCAGAGATGAACCCTATGATGTTAAGCATTCGCTCTTTGAAGCGTTGGGTACGACCAGCGACAAAGACGCTTAAGTTAATTTGTTAAAAATGTATATTTACTTGATTATTTATGTTTCCAGAATTATGATTTACAAATTTATACATTTTTTGTTTTTTGTACAAGTAGCCAAAAGTTGATGTGTCGAATCTGCGTCATTCACTTGCATTTAACTAAAGTATGCTAGTTTCTGATTGGTTAGTGTTAGTCAGCTGATCGGGATCGGGAAGTGTTGTCGTTCTAGCTGCTGTGTATGACGAGTAAAGTTTAAATTAAGAATGAATCCATCTCCACCTGCCTTTTTATTTTATTAACAGTGTCCCATTAACCACCAACGAATCCTAACAGACTATAACTACACTACGTGTGTTTTTCGTAAGTTTGAGGGGTTTTACTCTCAAATTTGCCACTTTCTCGGAATATTACTCCCCCTCTGAAAAAAAAAAAAATATATATATATATATACAGTATATATATATATGTGGCCCTAATACGCTGTTGTACACTTCTGCACTTTCAAAGTGTGTAAATCATGTTGTTGTTTTTTTTACACTGAGTGTAAAGCTGTTCCGCCCAAAGTGATGAGAGCCTCCATATTGTCAGACACATAACACACATTACAATTTGCATCAACAAATTTTCCCAGATAAATCTTTCCTGACAGTTTTGCATATCATTTCCCCTTCCATCAGATACATTACTCCGTATGTAAGTAGTTGCTCATTCCAATAGTCTAGTATGAATAATAAGAAAAGGCGTGCTCTTCTTTCCAATGAGGATTAGGAAAGAAGAGTCAACTGCAGATGCTAATAAAAGGTGAAATGTCATGACTGATGAGGAACATCACATCAATCTGCAATAAAAAAAAACATCTCTGACACATGATTATTTTATTTTGTGAAGCTTACCATGCTGGACTTCACAATATTTCAGAGGAAAATAATGGAATGGAATTACAGTCGTATTGAAGTGACTTTAATTTCTCTGGGTAACTTGAAAATGGTGACTGTTATGATTGCGTTTTAGGAAATAAAAATATCCTAATCCTCGCCACTTTTTTGACAAATAGTTTGCTGATGTACGGAGTTTGGTTCGTATGTTTTTTGACAAAATTCTTCACATCCATCCATCCGTTTTATCCCTGCAAATTGCTTGCAATACAAAGCCCACAAATAAGGTCAGAAATGCAAGGTTACAGTGATGCGCAGGAGGCGAGCATGGAAAATCAGAATCCAAATGTATTCAAGTGGAACATTAAACAGAATGCTGTTGCGCATCACCCTGTGCAAAATTGTAATCACCCATGTGATTTCACACTGTGCTAGCTCCACTCCAGGACAAGTATATGTGTGCGTTGCTCATTCACAATTTGCTCACCCCATGCCTTTGTCCTTCAGTGCACCGCACACCATCTACTAGCCATAACATATTCCAAAGTCAAGGGGGAGTCAGCAGTGATGAATGACACGTTTTGGTTGCATCTCATTCTCTTGATACAGTGCTGTGATTGATTTCTCTTGAGAAAACAGGCGCCTCCGGGAAAGAATTTGTGCATGCATGAGCTGCTGACATTCATAAAGTGCCAGACAGCTGCACCCCTAATTGCATTTCTTTGCCCACCTGTATTGGATTGTGCTAATCGATAATTATTGAGTATGCTCGTCCAGTGGGGAGCTGTCTTACAGGAAGGAGGTTCATCTGATCTGATGATTTTAATATGGCTGCTGTTTAAGATGCTTAACAGAAGGAGCTGCTAACAAGGCTCAAGTCTATTGTCAGATTCTCCTGCTTTTTGTATCCACTTTTTGCTACTGTTATTAATGAGCTTGCAGCTGCGGAATGCTTCCACATCCCACTGATAATTAAATGTCAAATCATAATGGATTTCATGTTCTTTGTTATATAGATTATGCAGCTTCAAAAGGATGATAACAATTCAGAGACGGAAAAAGTATTGACATTCTCTACTTGAGTAAAAGTACAATTACTTGTGTAAAAAACAACTTTGGTTAAAGTACTCACTCAAATAATTACCTACTCAAGGAAAAGTAAAGGGTCTGAAATGTACTTGACAGGTAGAGGTAAAAAGTATTTTTACCGGATGTTTCCTCCTATGTCAATTTGAAAGATATTAGCTAATGGGTATACATCGGCCAGTTGACTCTCTAACTTACCCTGTATCGAAGTCCACAGTGTTGAGTTGTTCTAATCTAGCCAATTGCACGTCATGTGAGAGCTGGGATCTATCTTGGGTACCGTGTGTAACGCTTCAAATGATTGGCAGAGCCAGAAGACAATGAGATCAAGTATTTTAATCATTCTCATGCATTTAAAAACAAAAGTAACAACCTTGTTTTGAAAATGTATCAAGTAAAAAGTACAGATGTTAAACAAACTGGGACAAGTAAAAAGTAGTCTAAAAAATAAATACTAAGTACAAAGTACCGGGAAAAAACTACTAAACTACAGTAACAAGTATTTGTGCTTCGTTACTTCCCATCTCTGCTAAAATGTTATTATTGTTTTCGTAGGTAGAGTCAAAGCATGACAAACACAGTCAGTGCTGCTATTATAACTAGTCATACCTCACCAAATAGGGTAGAATCATGTTGAGGGTCTTCAGACACTTCCTATCACAAGTGGATGATAGGCTAGCATGTGCTGGTAGGCGTCAAGAGGAAAACATGTTCCCGTTTGCCTCAAACACCCATTAAGAAATGCTAATTATAGCTGTCTTTCTCAGATAAGTTTTCATCTTTGATAAATGACAAGATGGTGTGTTAATGTGTGCGTGTCGGTGTGTGTGTGTGTGTGTGTGTGTGTGTGTGTGTGTGTAAACATGACTTGGATATGACACATTCTCTAAAAGGCCATATTTGTAATCGCAAACAATGTTTGTAAAAATAAAACCCCCAGAGTGGGCTGTTTAAGGTCAAGTCTGTGTGGCAAAATGTGAGTGTCAATGTCATTATCATCTTTCACTGGATCTGGTTAAGCCACTGCAGGTGATGTTTTCCTAAATTATAGTTGGAGACAGTTTAAAAATGCTAAATGATAACTAAAAGTGAAAAGGCAAATACTGATGTCCATCTGTGTGGCACGAGGAGGCACTTAACATGTGACTTAATATTCAACGATATAGAACTAACTGCATGCAAATAGTGGCCAAAATGAACTTGATGGATATGCACATTTAGGTCTCCATCCAAACTGTAAACCCAAGCAACTAGCTAACAAACAAACACATTGACTGCTTTATTTGCTATAAATAACATGCATCTATAAACTAATCTAGTAAGTCAACTAATGGGCCGAATAGCAATAATAGGTCTCTAAGAGACTTTGCTGGCCAGTTAATAGTTCTAAAATTCAAAGGATTGTGTATGTGCCTATGACCAAGTGGTGTTGTGATGAATTTCAACGTGTTGACTGACAGAAGTGAGTGGGGGTGAGGGTGGGGGAGGGGTACCTACCAGGATCATTGTCCAGCTCCTCTGTATGAACCCCTTCTACTCAGCAGGAGGACATCACATCACCATCACAGGTCCAAGTGAAGAAGATAAGAAGACAAAGATGTACAAGTGCATTAGTCAACTGTAATAACAAGATATTGCCACTAGGTGGCAAGAGTTAATCAAATGCCACTACTGTACATTGCCTCTGCAAAATAAGAATGCAGGCATGACACAATCCACATGTGGTTTGAGCTGTGATACAATCACTGCTGGTAAAAGGAAAATATGTATTATCATACAAATTGTTGCCGGAGGAAGACAAATTCCTGCATACATTACAGTCTCATGCAAGGAATGTATGGTGCACATTCAGTCTACAAATATGTATATGTGAGCTGTTTAGTTTAAGAAAGACACAATTTGAATTATTTCATAAATCTGTGGGACATTTTCCCAAATGAAGAGAAATGCCACCTAGAGACTTTTTTTTTCCTTGACAGAAACACATTAAAATTGAAAATGTGTCATTGGCAACTGCTGCTGTGTTACTGGAATGAAGCCCTGCTCTATATTCGGAGCCTTACACTGACTTGAGGACTGAGCAGAGTCCCATAACCAAAACATAACTGATGATGAAAACACAAACACAAGTACATGCACAGACAGAGAGATTTATACCATCATCTTCACATTCTTCCAGAGGTTTCTGAGGTTTGTCCAGGCACCGAGGGTCTATCCAAGAGGTGGTCTTTGTATTGTGGCTGAAAATAGCACAAAATTAACTCGAGGACAGTACCAGTTTTGTTCTTTTAAGCTATTATAAGGTTATATGGATTTAAATCAATGTCTATTATCATGGTTTATTTGTGGATATATTTGTGTATAATGGCTGTTAGTTAGCGAATCAGCGCACGGGGCAAGAAGAGACAACGCGGATAAACAGTACTCAACACAACTTTTTTTTAGGACAGCACACGAGAATATTAAAGTCCCCCATAAAGAGGATATGATCATATTTTAGCATGATTTCAGAAAGAAGATTTGTAAAGTCGTTTAAAAAGTCCTTATTGTATTTTGGAGGTCGGTAAATGACACAGCACAGTGACAGTTTGGCCAACTTCAAAGAAGGTGGCTTCAAAGCTGTGATCGATGTGGTAAATAGACATTGTTTACATTTATTTTTTTTATTTTTTAAATAGTCGCTGTTCCTCCACTTCGGCCCGACGAAGAAAGCACAGCCAGGCGGTAGTAATTCAATCATAACGGTGGACTCACTAGCGACAGTCCAGGTCTCCATCAGGCAGAGGAAATCCAAGTTGTTGGAAAGGAAAAACTCAAAATAAACGTTGTGTTTGTCAATGACCACGCATTTAACAGCGCGATCCTTGTGGGAGCAGCAGCAGGGGTGCATGGCCCTTTTATCCGGCGGTCTCGAGGAAGCTCCTTCAGAAGCTGGAGGTCGGCACCGCGTCCAAAACGCGGAGGGCAGCACGGCCAAAGCTTTTCGGGTGAACCGACGATCGGTAGCAGCCAGGAGTCGACAGGGTCCAGGATACGCCTGTACATCCATGCGCTCAGGAACGAGAAGGCGACGAAGCTTGTTCCAGCGCCCGTTTTCGCTTCACCAGCTGGCCGTCGTGTTTACCCCGGCGCCGCTGTCAACACCGGTATTAGTTGTTTACGTTGCGTTACGTATCGCGCCCCCGTAAAGAGGTTGCGAGTTGGATTTAGGAATAATGACTACCGCCGCAGAAGGTACAAAGGGGAATTACTTCTCGCGCATACGCTGAAGGTACGTCATAGTAGTTTGTGTCGGTGCGGTGTGTATTTATGTAATTTTTCCGCGACGTGCCGTCTGGGCTGACGCCATGGAGCAGGCGTCGGTCACATTTAGCCGACATCGGATTGGTGTATCTAGGCCTTTAAAGATTAGATAGCTCTTAATATGAAAAAAAAACCACACTGAGGTGTCTTCAATGTCTTGCACATGCAATTATGCCATCTAGTGGCAGAAAAATGACCTGAACACAAATCAATATCACATTAGTATTATCCGCAGGGTCGAATGCAACTAAAAAAGTAGCTGCTTATAGTCTAGAAATTACTGTATTATATCATATGAAAAATATTTACCGTAATTGTACATTTTATTGTACATTAACAGATAACATTTGCATGTAATCGTGAGTTAACTATTGAAGTCATGCGACTTAAGTAATTATTTAGTAATTACAATTGAAAATTGTAATCGCCTGACACCCCTAATTTATACATCTTTATACTTTGTTGTATGCAGTTTGTGTCAAATGTAGCCTTGTTTTGCTTTTGCATGTAAAAGTGTCCTTACTCTATAAAATAGACCTCTCCGTTCTCCGTGTAGGCCATCTCCCAGTTGTCAGGCAGAGGTCCCTGAGGGTCCTCCGGGGGAGGATGGCTCAGGTTAGGGTGAGTCTGCTGAGTGCTCTCCGTGGTGGCCGGTGGTAAGGGGGTCGTCCCAAGGTAGGATGGGTCTCTCTGACGAGGGGTGAAGGGTCTCACCGAGCGATGAATATCGTCAAATTCACTTGATTCTCCTGGTAGAGTCAAGACAACACAACACAATACATTCCATTTCCACAGCCATATACTGTAAATGTCCTCTGTTTTTAGAATTTCTAACGCTGCAAATCAAAACAACTTGCTGACTCAAGTTCGTGCTCTTAGCAGACAACAGCTTGCTACGGCCATTCACTTAAATTAAGACGGCTGAGTGGGCAGTTCACACAATGTAGCAGGGCCCGTGGAGTGCTATCAACTTGCTTCCTGTTATCTCGTTCTCACACTTGACTGGCACCTTTGCAGCTCACACAGGCACAGACGGCAAATAAACAATTTTTGGTGCCACCTCCAGAGAAACACATTGAAAAAAAAGCTTAAGGCTGGGGCAACTTTTTGACGGAGCCCATTTGACCTACTAACACAGATTAAATAGCAGAACTATCCACAACAAGCTATTTCAACAAAACAGAAGTGATGTCAGCATTGTGCACATGGTAATTTGAAGTGAACCACCAAGTAGTGATGATTTTAAATGTTGAGGCTGGTCAGTCATTCACTCTCTGCTGCTTGCAGCCAGATGGCAGTATTTCATATTTTTGGGTGGCTGGATAAAGACAGACTTAGCCAAACCCAGATAAATCTTTCTTACTCACCAATCAAAGAAGCTCTTTAAGTACTGTTACTTGAGTTCCTTGATTTTTTTTTTTTTTTAGGTTATCCTCCCTCGTTCCCTCTGCGTCTCTGTAGTCACATTCTTTTCACATGTGCCTTCCCAACCACTCCCCTCTTTTGCTTTCATTTCCTGCCACTTTTCATGATCGCCTCCCACTTTACGCATCACCACTCAAAACCTCCTGCTGATTATTAAACGGAGCAGCTTGAAGATAAATCCTATTCTAGAGTTCCAGTCTACATTAAATAGACAACGTTTTGTCAGGTTGCTGCTTTTTTTCCCCCTAAGTTTGTGCATTCACAAGATTAAAGGATTTTTTCTTATTAAAGCCACCAGTGCCATCTCAGACTTGTGGGAGATCAAGTGTGTATATAGTGAATATGAAAGCTGTTTGGATGAGAGGGAATTTGTAATTAGTAGTTTTGTAGTAAGAACCCAATTGTGCAGGTCTTGAAGTAAATGGCATTGGTATATAACAGTGGGTTGATTGGCCAAATACAAGACTGACCCTTGCCACCTGATACAAACTCATACTCAGAACCTGCATCCTGCTTTTATATTCTTAGGTTTATGTACATTTTTACAATTTCAGTCCAAACATCTTTAATATTTTCTTTCCAATGTTTTGACGTCAACCGGATAGTTACAAGCCAATCCTGTAATGTGACGTCATCGGTAGGCGACCCCGATCACATCTGGTATCGACACCGGTGTCAACTTGCATGACTTGCGCTATGTAGCACAGTGAAAGGATAGCGCGATGCCGAAAGCAAAACGGTCCAAATTTTGGCTTCATTTTTCACCGAAGAAGGATGACTTTGGGAGTGCAACATTCAGCAGGTGTAGTAAAACGTTTGCATGCAAGGGACGTAACGCCACAAATTTAATAAAACACTTGGCAACTCATGGAATCCATATAAAAGCTGAGCAGTGCGCGGTGTTGACAAATTACGTTTCTAAAATCCAAGCACTTCAGCAGCAGCAGCAGCAGTTGGACTCAAGACAAATAAAATAAAAGTCCCACTCGCAGCCCTGCCACTACCAGTATATATGAAATGACAGATGACATTGACTACACTGACAGCAGTCTTTTCTCTTCTTCGGGTAAGTCTCATCATTTAATGCCAACCGTAAATTTTTGTTAACTTTGGTTAGCAAACTTGCTAGCAAACACCGTTGCCATTCAACAGCATGTGTGTATACTTCCACTTGGTGCTCTGTGTGAAATTTTGTATGTAAAATGTTCACACTAACAGAAAGGTTAGCTAAAGATTGTTGACTAGGTGACCTACCTGTCTCGAATATACCTCCTGCCTTGGGCCGTGTTTTTGTTAAATGCAGTTGTTGTGAGCTGTTAATCAGAATGGCATACTACTAGTAACTTGAAGAGTTAGGTGTATCTTCTAAACTATTTTGATATGAATATTTTTTATTTCTGGCTTTCAAGTTACCACAGTGACTCATTTTACCATTATTTATAATATTATGTTCAATATAACCCTGCAAATAAAAGGGTATTGTTTTTGACAAGAAAATGAGCAATTTTCAGTTTTTTAGATACCGATGTGAAAACCGTTTAAGCACCGGAACCAATTGAATAGTACCAAGAAGGCACCAGTATCGAATAAAACCAAACAATACCCAACCCTAGTGTTTGTGTGAGCCTTGCTTTTGTCCAGAAACGCTTTGAAAAAGGTACAAAACTATCTTGATAGCATTTTATGTACAACTTCCAAGGCTAAACACAGATAATTATTGACAGAGGCTGATTTTAACATTTGACCTTGCTTGCTGACATACCTGTATAGCTACTGTTCATGTCAAGGAGGTCCTCGTCGTCCTCCTGCGGCAGTTCTCCAGGCACTATTCCAGCATTGTGCATGTCATTGTAGGACTTGGAGCGTCGGGGCGTGGAGTCTTGCGAGCCTGGCAGGCTACCGCTGAGCCCGTCTGGCCGTGGGGCATCACCGCCGCTGCTATTGGTAATCACTTTCCCACCGGGGGGCTGCACTGGCGGCTTGGGTGTCCCATAATAGTTTCCTAGGCAACCAAGGAGGGGGAGGCACAGAGCGGGATTTTTTTTTAAAGAGAAAAATAAGGGTATTTTAGTAGGAGGGCAAAAGGGGAGGGCTCAACATTTGTGTTTGGCCGTGCGTGCGTGTTGGGGGATTTGCCAAAGCCTTTGTATGCAAATAGAGAGTTTGGAGTTTGTCTGAGGGAATGTGACTTGATTTCTTTTAGAGGATTATGTGAAAGAAATGACCATCAATTTCAAGAAAATAATTTCTGTTGTTGTTTTAGCTCACCTGCTCCCAAGCTTTTTAAGCCACATCCCCCTCAATTAGGGATGGACGAGTACCAATACTAGGTATTGGTATCGGGCCAAAACCCTTTTTTGAAGATATCGATACTCGTGACAACTGCCGATAATGCTATTGGATGCCCTCTTGTGGCCATTTTAAGATCAGGAACTAAAAATTAGTAGAAGAAGAGAAAATTGTCATTAATTTCATGCAACTTTTAAGAAAAGTGCTATATTGGGAAATATAAGTCCTTTAAAACTGTTATTGTTTAATGGTGGAAAATATTATGTATCAAACATTCTAATGCTATTGGTACTTGCCGGTGACTATTCAAGAGTGGCATCAGTCTGAAAAAAGAGTATCAAACATCCCAATCCTCAATCCCTTCGAACCATAACAATAAATAACCACAAGAGGGATGCTTGGCTGCTTGAGCGCATAATACAGACATAAAGCTGCCATTTTTAACCAGGAGTCGGTGGCCATCTCAAAGTGATTTCAAGTATTCACCGGAGGTGGGCGCATCATTGAACTTTGAGTGTCCGTCATTTGTCAATCTTCACCCTTTCCTCATCGTAATTGACTAAATGTCCTGGTCAATTTCAGCGCCACATCCACACACTCACTCAAGGAACAACACAGCTTTAATCATAGCTCAACTTTGATTTACAAAGCTTCAAGCCTCAGTCCGCTTGACATTGTTTATACTAAGCCGGCTACACACAAAGACAATTGACAGTTTTTGTCACGATTTTGTCCCTTCCCGGTCAAGCTCCTATGATGTCACACTATTAATGAAAATAAGGCAGCAATCATAACTCCACCACCTACACTCTCTGATGTAGAAACGCTAGCCAGATCATCGTTACCGCTGCAAACCTCGCCATCAAAATGAAATTAAGTGCTTGATAGGACTGCTATCTCTGGAAAAGGTATACAGTAGGGGTGTAACGGTTTACCCTGCACGGGAGACCTTGAGAGACTCAGTACGCAGGTCTCGCTCAAAACTGCCGGTTGCCAGTCAACTTCCTGGCAATACCCAAAAAAAATCCATCCAGTCATCCAAAAGCAATGAAATAGTACAAACAGAGAGCCGTAGCGATAGCTGTTAGCCCAACTATGGTTAGGATTAGTGCTAGTTTGCTCTTATACTCATCGCTACTGAACACTGCTGCGCCTTACTAAAAATTAGATAAAGAGTTGCGCCTATAAATCCCTGAGACATTAACTGAACTGGAACTGTGGAACTGAGCAGTTTTTCAAAAGCCTCTCTAAGTCCACTACTAGTGTGTGCGTGTGCGTGCCGACTCAAAAGTATTTGACAGACAGAAGAGGCAAAAAGTAACGTGAATGAATGTTACTAACATATGTAAACAAATGCGCAAGCAAATTACCATTTATCGAGTATGAAAAAAAACCCTATTGTGTCCATTTCTCATCAAACGCTAACACATCAACATTTTTTTCTTCGTGTTTTTTTTATTTTTTAGGCAAACTGATTTTGGCGCATAACTGCCACCTGGTTTGGAGTGCAGATATTGTAATGAACTTGCGTTATCATCATGTGTATGCACCGAACCTTTACGTCCGAACCAAGACAGTTCAGGACGAATACATAAACCGTTACACCCCTAGCATACAGTATACCAATTCAAATGACTTTAAATTTACCTTCATATGTTCCAATTTCCAACAGGGTTCCGCTCTTCTCTAACTCCAGGAAGTCCGGAACTGAAAGAAATTTGTAGTCCACACCAGGGACTTCTCCTTCACGAGGGGGTCGGGTTGTACCTAACATTCAAAGAGAGGAGAAAGTAAGCAAAACAACAACAACAACAAAACTAGAGCCTCTATTAGACTTTGGTTGGAAAGTGTCCTACAGCAGTGTTTCCCAACCTATATTGAGACAAGGCACATGTTTTTTCATGACAAGAATCTCATGGCACACACCACCAAACAAAAAAAGTCAACAAAAGACTGAGTAATGAAACGATAAAGCGATCATTTCAATTTACTCTCAAATTGACTCATTCAGAATTAAATCTGGGGTATTTCATTCATTGAATACAAAGCTAATAAAGTCGCAGGAAGCCCTGACATTCGGCTGTATGAATGCCAACAGGTGGACACATTTAACGTTCCGCTAACTACTGGTAGAGCATTTAATTTTTCTAGCCATCACTACACTTTGGTGACATAAATAGAGTAACAGCATTTATTAACTCATTCACTCCGAGCTATTTTGACTGAAGCAACCCCCTTCGCTCACGGCTGTTTTACTGGATTTTGACTGATTTTGCAAGGTCCACAGAATATTGTCTTCTATTGCCATAAAAACATGCAACCTACTTAAAGAAAAATTACAGTCTCTTCTTTCATCAGGAAAAAAATTTAATATTTCTATCTGTTTCCGTTTTGCAGCAATTAGCATTATTAGAATATTGCTAAGTTGACATCATTATGCTCTATTGCTCTAGCATTAAAAAAATATATATATATATTATATATATATATTTTTTATAAATACCTCTTTGGGAGCATGGTCATATTTAAAATAGAACGTATTTATACGTTTTGGAGAGCAATTGAGTTAATAAATAATCATTTTCGGGCAAATGAAATGAAATTGGATAATTTCCTCCTCTTTCACAAAAGAATTAGGGCGTCATCACACTCTGCTTGGGAATTACTGTATTGCAGTACAGTTCATGAATGTTGCACAATCAATGTCTGTTTACGTTATTCTTTTACGCTGGCTCAGAAAGCAAAATATCAATGTAACACTCCCATGAAGGTGCTACATTTGTCATGTGTGAGGACAATTTGGCATGTAAATAGTGTGACCTGGCACTTGCCTTTAACAACTGCTGATAGCTGGCCAGAGAGCGGTGTCAATGGTAAACATGTTTACGGTTATGCCCCTTCAGAAAACAACGCAAACCACACTAGTGGTGATCACTACACCCATCTTCCCAGTGCCCTCTTTAAATGCCATGTAGCTCTTTTCCAAATTTGTTTCACAAATGTGTTTGTCCTCTTAGTTCTATTTCTGTCAACTGTTAATAAATAAAATTAGTAATGCCCCAAACTCTGATTAAGCAGTCTAATCTCACAATCACTCAGTTACAAGTGTGTTGGTAATAAACCGGTAAAAATAGATGTGTGGGGACTTTGGGACCGCCTCCCACTGCAGCCATGTTCAGTGACACAAGTGATTAATTACAGATGTGTAAACGCGAACTCTAGATTACATGCAGCACACGTGAAGGCTTGCTGAATCTTTCACATGCAGCTATTTCCCCTCACCCCTTTGTCACAATTACAAATTCCCTTTTATATGTTTGCTTCAAGCTCTAAATTGTTAACACCGATATTAGGCCTTTTCAGAATAATAATAATGGGCAGGAGTTTTGCCTGTTAAATGCTGTGATAATCTTACTTTCTTATGAAACAGTAAATGCAGTTCAATAGGTATGGGCAGGACTAATGGATGTGTATAGCTGACAGAATGTTATTCTGTGTGAATTACATCATTTATTAAACACAATGGGCCTCATTTACTAACGTGCATACGCACAAATTTGTACACGAAACAGTTTTAGAGTGAAGTAAACAGTTGACATTGTGGGGAATATTTGACACCGTATTTGGCAACCCTGGCCTGCTTGCACGGTAAGAGGCCAGTTATGAGACTCTCGCTGGAGTTAATGATCATCAAGAAGTCTGGATTCTACCCGAAATCCATCTAAAACTGAATCGGAAAAGCAGTTGGAGGCTGTAGGTAAGGGAACTGACACGCCGTTATACTGGTTCATATATGGCAGAAGTGGAAAGGAAAGGACCCTCAAAGATGTCAGAGTTCCGCGCAGTTTATATGTTCAAAGGGAGTAGGAAGAAGTACAAGACTACAACTCAAAGAAAGCTAAACAGGAAGTGGAAATGTGACCAGTATTTCAAATGGGATATAAAAAAAAATGGAAGCTTGGCTTAAACCCAGGAGGTTGGACACTGTCATCTCTATAGACTTAATTAATTCAATGCCCCCACAAAGGCTCCTTTGACCAAGCCGTTAAATAGAGTGTAGCGGAAAGACAGGTTGGGGATCATGAGAGCCATGCATAGCGTGAGATGCGCCCTGATATGTTCAAAAATAAAAGTCTTCATGAAAGGTAAATTCCTGAAAACAGAAGAATTTGAAAAGCAAAAGCTTTTATGTAGTAGTTTTTGGCCTCACCTCAGAACAATGTAAACCCGGTAACAATGGAAAGACACGGCAGAGAGCAGGCACAGAGTTCGTGACAGTCTGTGTAAGTGAAACAAACTAACATGAAGTACTCTGTAGCAGAAGCAATGTTAGAGCCTTTTGCTGTGCACAAAACAGCATGACGTGTTGATGGTGATGTTGTAAATTATCGGTGTAAAACAAGTTCAAGTGTCTTTCCTCCAGTCCACCTACAGCAAATGACAAGATACCATCCAAGTGTGTTTACAACCTCCATACATACTTTTCTATTTTTCTGCTTCATTTTACAGCAAATAAAACATAGTCTGTTGCTCTTTTTTACAGGATCGTTAAAAAAGGTGAAATTGTGTCCATTCACAACAGACTTGCTTGTAACTTTGCAACTTGAACATCATCGCCAACATGGGTGGGTGGTGTTAAAAAGCATTTGCATTTCAAAAAGTGGATCAGAGAATCCAGTGGTGAGAAATTAGAGGTCAAGCTGTGGCACATGGAGTTCTGAACCACCAATGCTTTAACAAAATACAACCAACATGCACAAAATCTTACCATTTATCTGTATGATGCAGTGCACTTAACTAGTGCAAACAACAACCTAGACTACAGCAACCATTAATTTGTGGGTAATTATTGTAAAAATAATAATCATGATCATTTTGATTATTGAAATCATGGTTATTAATAAACACAATTATTAACTGATTTTTGTCATTGGATTAATTAACCTGTACTGTTTCTGTTTTGAACCGTAACAAAGAAAGCAATGCTACTAAATCAAATTTATCAGTTCTCAAAAGTTACATTTAAAAAGTCAGCACTGTATTTTGTAAAAAAACAAATCACGCTGATAGACTGGATAATTCATACACGGAAAATAGTTTAGGTTTCTATTTTGTGTAAAATACTTATTTTATGTTTGCATGCTATTTGTATTTCCTATATCTACTAGTGCTGCTGAAAATATGCAAATTACCCCATTGTGGGACTAATAAACATGATCTTATATTAGACAAATGTATTATATTACTGTAATATATTTTTAATCTTAGAAGCCCCTCTCAGATGTATGTGGTGACGTACTAATTTATTTCCTGTCCTGTGCAGCTGTAGAGTTTTTTTGTATTTTCTTTGTATATTCTCTTCAGACATGTATTATTTTTGCCTATTTTGCTGTTCAAGGTTGGTTAGTCTCCACTATAATGCAGTTCCAGTCAGACCTACGTGACAAGTCTATTGTATCACCCAAGCATGTCAACATGTGTGTTAGCTTAGCAATTACTACAACTTCTCAGTCTTTCTCCTTTAAACTTATTGCCCGCCATCCCTTTATAAATTCCAAAAGTGTAGCTTATGACATCGGACACCAACTTTCACCTCCACGGCTCAGCATGTGATTAGCTACGTTAGTTAGACGTAATGAGTTAGCAGCCAGTGAGTTCTAAAACAAAATAGGGATGATACGTAACATTTGGCAGCTTTGAAACTAACTGAAGTGCTCATAACCACACCATTCATTAATTGTTTTTCTTCAATGTTTTTTTTTTTTGATCAGGAGAGCCAAAATCAAAATCATGCTTAAATTTCGATTAATTGTCCACCCCTACTATACCGACTTTAGGTAGGAGGTGGGCTATAGCATGGATCTTTCCCCGCCAATCTTAGGTACCATAATGTCATATATCCATGGGTAAATTCAAGTCTTTAGTTAACCTCATCTACTGTACAATACAGTTCACTTGTCTAAAAAGTCATACAAGCAGAAAACATGCATAGTATTCTATGTTCTCCTACATTTTATGATTCCATGCATACAAATATAAAAGATTTAGATGCATGACTCAAAGGCTTGATCCCCAAGAGAAAACATATATGATGCATACATGAAAAGAGTGAGACCGAGAGATATGAGAAACTGAACACGAAAAAACACGAGGTGCTGTAGTAATTTTGAAGAATGACATATGAAACCCAGTGAACATAATCTCCCTCTGTCCTATATGCACTTTAAGATACACTACATGAAGAAAGCTTTTATGATGCAGTCTATCATTTTTAGAAAAAACACGTGTCTAAATGCATGCCAATTATGCATGCAAACTTGATTGTGTATTCGATCTAGCAGCTGTTGCAAACATACACTCATAAACTTTTGCTAAACTTACATGGTCATGAGGGGAATAATTTTAAGTTAGGCATTGCTGTCCAAATTCTAACCATATTATAGCAAAGCCATCAAATCATTGTATCCCATTTAAACCAAAATTTTAAAACAAATAAATCAAAAATAATGCCCTGAATCCAGCTGCATGTCCCAATATTTGTGTTTCCAGTACAAGTTGGACCAGAAAATAAATAATGTACAATGCTTTCTGTTATAAATATTAAGTGAATTTGGTGTTCCAAGCATAACAAGGGGAGGATCTTAACTAGACCCACTAACCCCTAAGGTGAAAATTCTCGTGATGGAACTCTTACATTACTCATCTCATTCTTTCATACATACATCTTCAATCTGGTAGGTTGGAAGCATCTACTGTATCTACATGATGTTAAGCTTGTGAACTCGCTGACCTCTGACATAAGTACAATTAAACGCCGCTGACTTGAATGCATGAAGATAAGGATACTGTTGGAACAATTTGAAGCAATTCATTTCTACTTTGAATATTTATTGTGCTCACTACACAACTGTAACTGTTAACTACCTTGTAGAATTAAACAAATGTGGTGGTGATGCACATACTGTAATAATATCCTCATTTAGTAGTGGCACAAAAGTACAGTACAGTACACTTGTACTTTTGGCAAATGCAGATTTGAACTCTTTGACCAGAAGTCAGACCAGGATGGTATCCATGAAAATTAAACTATTCTGGAATGTACCGGTGGTAGTCAGGAAAAAATTAACTTATGTTGAGACTTGGAAGTTCCTGTTCATGACACGTTTCAATTATGACTTGTGTCTTACAATAACCAGAGTACCAGAGCCTTGAAGTTTTAGGCATTTCATGGTTATATATTCTACATAGGATTTATATTGCCTGCAACTTTAACGCTTCAATATGTACATTTATTACGGTACTTAATACTTATGGTCAGTTCAGGGAGCAAATAAAAATTGCAGTTCAAATTAGTATGAGGCAGACATACATGCCCATGCAACATTTGTCTCTTTCTTTGACCTTGTTCGTTGTCATGACTGTACAGTAGTTAAAAGTTATCTTTTCATAACTTGAGGTCAATTGACTGAGATAGTCAGTACCGCAAAATACATGACAAACACAGATACAACTAGATTCCTATTTGGCAGTGAATTATATTAATGGTTTGCCTATATGTTGCATTATGATGCTTATGGCTTGTGGGACTTGACTCGAACAAGTCGTGTTTATTAAAATTCTCCAAAAAACCTACTAGTCGTAAACAAAGACCATCAGTGCTTCCTTCTTCAAGCACTGTGTGTGTTGGCAGACAAATCCAAGCATCTCATCTATATTTAACGGATTGTGGACTATTTTAGGGGAGCGTATGGCTTTCTTCTACTGTAGATGTGTGACAGAAGTAAAATTCCTTCCACTTGTAAAGGCACAGAATGACTTGACAGTCTTGGAATTATCTGGGTGCCTAAACTACTCATTATCTTTTTGAGCAAAACAAACTGCTTGATAAAATTAGTTAGGTAAATTATATACCTAAAAAAAAAAATTAAAAAAAAGGAGATTACGGTGGTTAGAACATAATTTCATGCATTCATACAACCAGAACCCAAATTCTGGAAAGTGGAAACGATAATCTTTGTTTGTTTTTTTTGTTTGTTTTTTTAGAAGGAAAAAAAAGTTTATTTTCAGTTAATTAAGTCACCTCTGTGCCTACAGGCATGGTATTGCAATTTAGCACTGACCCACATTTAATCTTATCCTGAAGGACGATGTTGGGCATGACTCCTTGGATGTTGGATTCATGGCTGGGTGCTGGGAAGTTTTTCCTTATAATCTTATTAGATCCTGCTTGAAAATGTAAGCCAGCTTCTCTCCCAACAACGTGGTCTTCTTTAATTTCAAAACATGCGAGGGAACCCGACTCGTACACCTTCCGAAAATTAGTTCCAGGCCTCTTTCTCTTTTTGCGAACTCCAAAACAGCCACAAGGCGACAGAGAAGAAAGACTAAACATGTCCATATGTCGGCAATCCAAAAGAAAATAGAGACCCGGGTCAATGTGTCCAAACATTCTTGAATTTGATGACGATGGGGAGCAGGAAAAAAGGAAGGCCACATTTAAGTAGATTTCCTTTTACATCCAACTGATCAGATGAAAAAACATCTTGCGACATCTTGGTGTGAATTGACTCTGTCAGACTCAACAGGAAATTTGGGTATAACTTTAGTCTGTTTACTGAACAAACTTGGAGGAGGACCTCACTATAAGCCTAAGGCGCCCAAGACTAATGAGTATTAATGGCCGAATGATGCCTGCACCCAAAATAGACTCTGTCAGTTCAGCATACAAACACATTTGAAGGTGATAACATGGTGAAGTTGACTACAGTTACCTTGAAAGACTACAGCAAACTCAGCATTTCAAGGATATTAAAGCATTTCAGGAAAAAACATATTTGACAACTTGGAGGGTAAAATTTTGAGTAGAAATTAGAAATCTCTACTATTGCTTAGCGCAGTCAATGCATTAGTAGCAGCAATTCTATAAATCCTTTAGTTGATGGTTCAGCTTTGTTTGAGTATGCACTTTTATCTCTTAATTTGGTTTTCATTTGGTCTTCATTTTTTGTAGTTAAGTGATAGAACCAATGTTTTTTTCAGGGTCGATACAGATACCGATTATTAGTAGTCAGGGAGGCCGATAACCGATATTTCAAGCAGATATTCATTTGAAGTAAAAGAGAAAAGATTAGCGTCAAAATTTTAAAAATGACCTTTGTTGAAATGTCGTTAAGCATGTTTGTCAAAACAACTTTTCGAATGTTCAACACTCATGTTTTTCTTTTAATTGTAATTATATAAAAAAGAGACAGCTTTCTTTAAAAAATATTTTTTTAAATTGCAGGGAGCTTACTTACCGGATCATCACCATGTGTTAAACTAAATTAAAAACTAAGCAAGTAAATAGCTCCCTAAAAAATTCTACTGTAAATAAATGTCTGCATTATTTCTTAATTTTAACAAAATTTGTCATTTTTTAAAATAAAGTGTCGAGTATTCCCAGTGTCAGCATCATCTTTCATAAAGTTGTGCTTGTTCTGTCCTTGCCGGGGTCGACGGCTCCCCTCTTTGGTGGAGGTTTTCATGCGTGCCAGATCCACCACACCAGCATCTATCGAAATTCAAACACAATCTGCTTCTTCCACTGGTCGTTGAATCGGTGGAGGCTGGTGTCTGTGGATCTTACTCCGCTTCATCTATGCTTCCTTCCTTTCCTCAGTCTCTCCTTTGGTCTCTTGAGGTCTCCCTAATTTGTTGGAATTTAGATGTTTCTGGGGTTGGTGAAAGACTCTGGTTGGTAACCCGGTAGGTAGTCGATAATGTCTGGTCGGTGCTGGGTTTCTTTCTTTTCTTTGATCCTTCCTCGGGTCTCCTGACAACCTCACGACTAGCTGGATTCTGAAGTATTCGGTTTAGGTGAACGGTATGGGATTTTTAATAGGTTTTAGGTGAACTAATGAGTACACACGCACGCACACATACAAAATAAAAAAAATAAAAATAAAAAAGAGAGCAATGATGATGACATGTCAAATCGGTAAAATTACCGAATGAACAATACTGAGCTCTTAAAAAAAAAATATATATATATATATATATATATATATATATATATATATATATATATATATATATATATATATATATATATATACAGACGCTCCCCTACTTACGAACATTCGAGTTACGAACAACGGTACATACAAAAAATGTTCAGAAAGAGATGCTGTAAGTTAGATTTTTTATTGCGCACCTTTTTCCGAGTACTGTAGTGCTTCTTTCCGCCGCTAATACCGACGCTTGGCGCTGTGAGAGCTCACCCAGCATTGGAGGCTCAGCAACGTGTCGAGGAGGAGGAAGAAGAAGAAACGCCTGTCGCTCATAGATAAAGCCATCGCACTCTTCGAGCAGCAAGACCCAAATATTGAACGTTGCACAAAGGTTGCAAATCAATTGAATGATGCCATACAGTGCTACCGCATCATTTATGATGAAAAAAGAAGAAAACTGTGCAATCGTCGTTAGATCGCTTCTTTCGGCCAGTTTCTAGTAAATCCTTTCTAGTAAATCCTCATCAACCCTCAACTTCTTCCTACATTGAAGTTACGGAGGAGGAAGTAACTTTTGAAGCCCATTCCAGCGACGACGAAGAACCTCTCATGATATAAAATCCTCCTCTTCCTCCTCCTCCTCCTCCATCAAATCCTTAAGCATCGAGTACATCTTCCAAAAGTAAGTTAAACTTCATTTTATTTATCTTATTACGTACATGTACATACTGTGTGTGTGTGTGTCTCTCGCTCTCTCTCTCTAACATACGTAGTACAGTACTGTACGTATTCTCTTTAAACTTATAAATTATAATACAAAATATAGCACTGAAGCAACTTACGAACAAATTCACCTTACGAACGATCGCTCGGAACGTAACTCGTTCGTAAGTTGGGGAGCGTCTGTATATATATCTTTCATAAAGTAAAGTGGAAATTTGAATAATTACATAAATGAAATGTATGTCACTGAGCGACAAATGCATGCAAATTGTGCGAATGTAGCTAATTTGGGATTTTCATCATGGTTCACACAAAGCAGGTAGTTATTGGTTATCAGTAGAAATATTTTAAATAAGAAATAATTTCATATCGTGCATCACTGTTAGTGAGATTTCAGACAAATCACTCCACACTCCACGTGACGCCAGACTCCCAGTTGTGATTTTGCCGACTACAACAGCACATTTGAGTAAGCCCTGTTTGTTGAAGTCATCACTAGGAACAGCAACTGTCAGGCTGTCGGCATCAGTGTGCAGAATCATTTACGTCAATTAAAATGCTTTTGAAAAGTAATCCGATGGCTCTCGCTGTTAGCCGCAAATGGTGTTAGCGCTAGCGCTGTTAGCCGCTGCTAAACACTGGCAACAGGGGCCGTGCAATACAAGGTCAGCGTAATTAAGTCTTTTTGTAGCACCTTTAATTGGCGATAGAACATGATTTCAGGATGAAATTGTTGTTGACGTCGGTCACAATAATTTGTCAATGGGTCAAGTAAGCTGCTATGCCAGGACACGTTGCCAGGAACAACTTCAACATATTATTTGGTAAGGTCTGGTTTTGAAGTTGGCCTTCTCACCACATTGGCGACTTGTTGCCAGATACTGTGAAATTTGCGAGTCTCCCGCATGAATCGGGCCAGTTGGCAAGTTTTGAAGAGGGCCTTGATCAAACTGTTGCCACAAAGTCGGAAATACTGAATCGTGCAAAGTGCATGATGTCTTGATAAACTGAAGAATTAAGATTTACAGGGAAGAAAGGGGTGTAATTCAACACCTGAAAATGAAGTGTGGTGATCGTTGGTTGGTAAGGATTGGTCAGAGACTTTAACCATGTGTGCTGAAAGTTTAAGTACATCACAAAAAAATAAAATGGAGTATAATTTATTAAGAGTTTACATGAGGTCTGATGAGCACCAAACAACAACCTTGTGTGCTCATTTGAGAAACACATCAAAATTGTTATGTGCACCCCTGTATAGAATCCGATAGTAGAAGTCACTAAAATGAAAAATAGTTCATGTTTATTTACCATTTCCTGACACTGATTGTCATTTTTTTAACGCTTAAATTTAGAATACATTAAAACAAAACTATATGGTATTATCAGCATACTCTAAAACATACACACTATTAAATTCTACTTAATACAGATTATCCTAAAATAGTGTGATACCAAAAACGCAATCACCATGCACCAAATCCTCTTGATTTACACCATCATCACAGAAGGGACACATTTCAACAGAAAATGTGAGGGTTATTTATTTGCAAAAAGGTAAGTAGCTCATCTGTAAGGGCATGTTGGCTTTGGGGCAGGAACGTCACGGTTTAATTCCCACCGCAGACAAAAAATGTCAAATATGGCAACTAGTTTTTGGAGAGATTCTAGCCTGTTACCGTTCGAGTGTCCTTGAGCAAGGCACTGTCACCCCTCCCACCTCCACCTCAAGAAGTGCAGCATTGTTTGCATGCAATGCCCCCTTTCACTCATACATCTCTTCTTTCATGTCTGCGTGTGTGCGTAACAAAATATAACAAACAGTAGCGGAATTGAATGGATTTTGCCCTTTAGGACGTGAGGTTGACATAAGAGCAGCACAAATGAATGAGATGAATACAAGATGGAAGTCAAAGATGGAGGCTTGAATGATATGGCCCTTTTCAAATTGTGTGATGTCGAAGGGCACTGCTTACTCCTGGTGTAGCGGGAGGTGTTTCAAATATTTTGGCTACGCAAAACTGCGCAGGTTTCATACAGTGTTTTGACCTGTGTCTGTAGATATGTAAACAAACTTTTCTGTTTCCGACATTTAGGAAACACATACTGTATCCTGTATGCATTAGAATGTTAGTTGATTTGTAACTCAATGACATGTATGAGGGAAGAACTGTCCAAACCGGATTTGGATGATCCAATTAACATTAGAGACTAAAACATTTTAATACAAGGAAGACCAACGAGTCCGTCTCGCTCTAAACACACACACACCAGTCCAAACAATGAGTCATGTAGGAGGGGCCTTAATGCTTTATATTTTCATTTACATGTTGGCCAGTTTTGGTGTCAAAATCTCTAGATTCTTAAAACCAAACTTTATATACCAGTTGATGTACCACCAAATGATGTATCCATAACAATTTACAACAAAAACAGACTTGTTTTTACCTGATTAAAACTATTCTTAAGTAGAAGAGCTGTCTACAATGAAAAGTAATAGGTCGCCACCAAGGCTGGTAAAATGAGTGGGGGTGGGGCATCACAATAATCAGAGTTTTGTATTTGTGTCTCCATATTGACAATTAGCAGGCCACTTTTCTGGTTCACGAACGATGACAAACATGGAAGATTTTATTGGTTCCATACTGACTCAAATTGATTTGTTTTAATAATAATTTCTGTATCAGCACGTTTATCCAGATACTGAACAACATTTTAGTTTTTCAGGGACTCATACACCATTACACAACTTTTTTTGGGGTGAAAATTGTTTTTGTAATTTTTGTAACCTGCTAACTTTATGTGTCCTAGACTGTCCTGCCTTTAAAGGGTTAATTCTCAAAAATAAAGCTAATGTTGGTGTAAGATTTTTGCACCGTACTGTACAACCCAACCTAAATAAAATTTAAAAAAAAACACAACCGCAATGATTCAAAAGTAGGACATCATAAATGCGTTTAGCAATGATTCAGTATCATAATTGTTCTATAAATAGATGCCTCTATTCTTATTCAGCTTGTGTGTAGGCATACAGGTCATTCAGGACATGACTTATTTGAAAGCATGCAATTTAAGCAGTTTGTGATATGGATGGCAGTGCTCATAAATGTGCTTGGAATATCTAACATAATTGATAATGTGTACATAAATAAAAGTTATCAAAGGAGCTGTTATATATAGCTCTGGCTACATACATTTACATACATTAAATGACTATTTCAACCAGATAACTAGATTTACCCTCTTGTGAATTGGGCCACTAAGTGTACCTGTGGTAGCCAGAAGGAAAAATATATATGGTTTAGCAAGAAAAATTGGATCCAAACATATTTTGGTTACAACTGGTTGTATTAAAGCAAGCTTTTAATAGCTCATGGGACCTATCATCTCGAGACGCCATGGCAACTAATGCGCACAGACATATTTGCTGCTTCTTGGTCTGCAGGAGGTGCAGCCGTGATATAGAGTCGCTGATAGGCAAATCAGGATCACTATTGTGGATTGCAGTGCCTGATCGCACAGGATTCTGGTCGATCAAAAAGCTATCATGGCGGAATGCAAAGCGTATGGATGTCTCTATAACAAGCCCAAAAACAAGGATAAGCAGTAATTGGCTGTCACAAACAAAACACAGAATAAGTTGTTCCAGATACAAGTCACATATCGCTCACACATCTCATGTGACGTGCCATGATGTATGTGTGATCAGCATCCTTTGTCTTTGATACTTGATTGCTTGCCTCATGCTGTCACGTGTCAAGAGAGTTTAGCGCAAGCTAGCAGCTTGAATGACTAGCGGATGGATTTGTTGGAAGGTGACTGTTAGTATGAAACTGTATTTGCGGATTACAGCCCCTAAGCGCTTTATAAGACAATTAATATATATGACAAGTGACAATATGATAACAACGATCTGGTGCATCACTCAATAGCAACTGGCGGATAAACTGAAAGCCCAGTCAATGACGTGACATCACGTCCGATCCAAACATATCAGATAGCACTGTGCATTAAAATTAACCGGGGGGTTGCAGGTAGGGCTGGATATTGAGTCAAATTTCCTTAATCGATTTGATTTCGATTCACAAGAGGTCAGTTTGATTTGATTTTTATTTATTAATTTTTTTCCCTTAAAAGATTTTGAATTGTCATAATAGAAAATACTTTTAAATTCATGTGAACAGTAACTTTAAAAAAAACTAAGATACAAAAAAAATTCAGGCTTTAGAATTATATTTTCTAGTTAATTTATGGGGGGGGGGGAGATATCAAAATAATCGATTTATGGTTTTGTGAATCGAGATCACGCTCAAAAAGGAAAATCAATTCGGTATCGATTTTTCGATTTTTTTAAACCTAGCCCTAGTTGCGGGCGCGACTTTCGGGCAAATTGGGCAAGACTAGACACAAAGATGGGAACACAAAATATTAAATTATACAGTATTGCTCCACTGACCCCATCAATACCTCGAAACGGGCCGCCGGGGTACACTTTAACGTTTGCACATACGCTTGGTAGGAAAATCAGCGGCAATAAATTCTCTTGACGTGATTCTTGCCTCAAAAGTGCTCGTGCTTTCGTCTTTTACTGATGGATGAGCAGGTTTTTCCTCAAGCCACCAACTTATTTCAACGGATATGTACCATTTAATCTCAGTGTAGTGATTAAATGAATAGAGCTCTCAAATACATCCACAGGGACAAAAGGTAAATGTTTCTAATAATAACGTGCTGTTATTAAAAAATATATATATTGCTGTTCAGATGTGTGTGACAAGTGGATTATGCATGCAAAATGAACCTATAAAAGTATTCTCTGTAACACAACCCAGGTGCAGTTTATCATAATTTTGGATTAAGGTAGCATTAGTCTACAGAGATTTTTTTTTGGGGGGGGGATCAAACATTCAGAAGTGATGCTTTATATATTCCACCATAAGTAGGTGAGCGAATTTGTGTCACATCCTTGAGACAAATCCTTCTACAGGGCATCTAACACTGTAAAGCAAAATACTTCATAATTCTACACTACATTAGAAATGTCTGATTTCCATTTTGTGACAATAAAATGTGATTTTAAACTGTACATGTGTGGCTGGGTGTTTATCAAAGGCAGTTATAAATATGTATTCATTCATATCATTATAGGAGATGAGAGAAAATTCTGAAAGACTGCCAACTGTTGTGCACGAGCAATTCTCTACATAACCATAATAAATATGCTCTACTGATAAGATAGCCAGGCTTTTTTTTCACATGTTCCAGGAGAATATTGGGGCATGATACACAAACGTACACACAAACAGTATATACAAGGGGAAGGCCAGCAGACTGTGGTCATTTTTCTAAGCCAAAACAGATCTATCCACCATCTTGGCCACAGCTAGTCTGGCAGTTCTTTTGGTTGCTGTTTTTCCCCCCTCGTGTTGCACATGCACGCACATACCCAGGGTGACGAGCTGACTGGGGTTTGTTTGCTCGGTAGGGGGATGCAGCCATCTGTCCCAATAAGGGGTTAATCCAAGCAAAATTACAGGCCGCAGAATCTAACATTTTCCAGTCTCCACATGGCCTTGCTTGTTTTACTTGGGGTCGGAGAGTGGGGGGTACAAACCATCACCATCAAATCTTAGAGCTGCCACACCTGAATTACGCATCCCTCAAGAGGACTTCCCTTCATGGTGGTTGTGGAGAATTAAATATCAAAGCCTGGATTTTTTAACACTGGTGCAGACACCTTTCATTTAGGACGGAGTGTTTTGAGTCGGGGGAGGTTGTTTTCACTGCTCCGGCTGACTGAAAGAGGCTCGCAATGGTGAGACCATGCAGTCACACACACACGACCACCAATTGGGGATCAACACAGGCCTTACTCTGGACTATTTTCCCCCATTTTCCTCTTCCTGGACAATGCTTGGTTTTCCACAGCTGGAAAAGGGTGAATATAGGCCTAGTCTAAGATCAGGGAAAGAGAAAAGGTTACGAAATTAGAGAAACAAAAAACCTGAGGGGCCAGTAGTGCAGAGTAAAGCTAAATCAGCCAGAAAGCTGCCTGAAAATGCCCCCCACCCCCTTCGTCAACATGCACACATGGCCTTTTGTCTTGTGATTGCACCCGGTAAAAAGCACCGTGGGCTAGCGAATACCTACAGCAACATGGAAATGGAAAAGAAAGGCTCTAAAATGATCCATTTAGAGGGGCGGGGAGGGAGTGGGGATGGATGGATGGAGACAGGGAGGGGGAGGTCATGCAGGCAAAAGACAGATTGAGGGGAAAAAGGACTAAGAAAGAATAAAAAGAAAAGCGGAGAATGAAGGAGAGGAAAGACTCCAGACAGACAAACATACAGATGCTATAACCGCCTCAAACAATACAAACCATGTCAACACAGCCGTCAGAGCTGGACTGCTTCAACACAAACATATGTAATGTGGGAAGTGACACTTTCTTCTCAGGCATCTACCTGCGAGACATGCAAAGATGGACAATACCTGAGGGAGCGCACACACACACACGCACACACACACATTCAGTTTGACCACAAAACATCAGCCTCCATTACTGCCAGCAATGTGCCGCCGCCGCCGCCTGTTCACTCCTGATGCCGTCCGCCTGATGCACAGCCATCCTCACTGCCTGCCTCCCCAGCTTTCCATCCCAACCCCCAACCATTAAATGGCAGCATCCCCTATTCAAATGAAGCACAAAGCAACACACCTCAGTGGGCGATCCTTTTCTCCTTCCCCTATCGTCCACAGAGCGTCGACAAGAGACAGAAGGAAAGAAAATCCATTCAGGTGTGGAAGAAAAAGCGGTGCAGATTTGCAGCCCCTTCGACGCGTCACCCTCCCCGTCCTCTTCTCCAGCGTCTGTCCTCTGTCCAGCTTTGTGATGCTAAGCTAACGTGAGCTAAGCTAAGCAGTGGCCACACATTGGCTTAGAATGTGTGCCGTCTCATTCCCAAACACACGCAAACGCCAATGCGAGGCTTCTGTCTCTCCCTCTCTCGCTGACTGAGCCCCGCTGTCTCCCGTCTCACAGGCACCCGCCCACCTCCCCGCTTTTTCACCCTCTTTCTGTCCCACCCTCCCCCTTTTTACCCCCATTATTTCCTCTTTTTGGTTCTCACCCCCCTTTCTCTTCCATACAAACATCACTGATCAACTGGTCAGCTCACAAAGATTCTGCTATGAAAAACTGCAACTGTACTACAGCGGGCCAGTGTACAGGTATTTTGAGTGTGTATAATCAACTTAATCAGTTAGGTACAGGTCCATGGCATGCAATCGATATATAACCAACAGGTAAACTCAAAGGACAGATTAACTACATTTACACAATCTTGAGAGATGGGTGATTATCGATACCAGGTATCGGGCCAATACCCGGCCTTATTTCAAGGTATCAGTACTCACGCTAGCAGCCAATACCCCATTGTGGCCATTAAGACCAGAAACTAATATATATATATATATATATATATATATATATATATATATATATATATATATATACACACATATATATATATATATATATACACACATATACATACACACACACACGCACACACACACACAAGGTAGGTCTTTCTCTAAAATTTATTGTTTTCATTCAAAAGTACTAGAAGTGGTATCGGTACTTGGTATCGGTGACTACTCAAGCCTACTCATACTGGTATCGTTCTGAAAAAAAGTGGTATCGAGCATCCCTAACAGTCTCATAAGATCAAAGAGATGTTTCAAATGAACAACATTAGTCAGGTTGCTCTGCCCTTCTGTTCGGTGCTGGGTGGCGGCTGCGTCTTGGCGGCTGCGTCTTGGCCATTCCTTGGGTCTCTTGGGGGGTGCGTTGCGGTGCTCTCTCTGGTGCGGTCCGTCGCTCCGTGCCCGGCGATTCGGTTTGGGGCGGGTTCCCCTCCCCCTTGCCGCCCGTCCTCCGCCTCCCAGTCCCTTCTCCCTCGTCACCCTTCCTCCTCCTCCCCCCTCTCTCTGCTGCCCTGCCCTGCTGCCGCCCCTTGCCCTTCTTGTCGTCTCTTCCCCCCGTCCCCCTTCCGTCCACCTTCCTCCCCCTGGAGCCCGGGTCTCCGGGGGCCGGGCGGGTGGGTGTTTTGTGCCTGCCTCCTGGCACCTCAGGCGGGCCTCAGTATCCGGGTGGATGAGCCCTATCGCCCCGCCGTGCTGTCTTTATATGCCCGCCGGGGTGGTGGTAGCGGGGGGCTGTGGGACAGTGGGGTACCTGGTGGGCTTGCCATGCCCCGTTCTGCTGTGTTGGGCTTGGGGCGCGGGCCGCGTTGGGGTGGGTTTGATCTCCGGACGGTGGCCCCTGAGGGGCCCGGGGGTTGTGCCTTGGCGCTGCCTGGGGGGCTGTACTTGCTCTGTCCTGGCCGGGTCGACGGCTCTCCTCTTTAGTGGAGGTTTTCATGCATGCCAGATCCACCACACCAGCATCTACCGAAATTCAAACACAATCCGCTTCTTCCTCTGGTCGTTAAATCAGTGGAGGCTGATGTCTGTGGATCTCACTCTGCTTCATCTATCCTTCCTTCCTTTCCTCAGTCTTTCCTCTGGTCACTTGAGGTCTCCCTAATTTGTTGGAATTTAGATGTTTCTGGGGTTGGTGAAAGATTCTGGTTGGTAACCCGGTAGTTAATAGGTGATGTCTGGTCGGTGCTGATTTTCACTTTTCTTTGATCCTTCCTCAGGTTTCCTGACAACTTCATCGTCCCCCCAATCATACCTTACTTTATCGTCCAACATTGCTTTGGGATTACAAATTACGTGTTAGGGCTGGGCGATAAAAACGGTATATTCAGAGGTATAAATTTTGCCAAAGGTAGAGATTTTGACTCTAACGTCTTACCGCGGTAGCGCATGTTGCTGACGTCACCGTATCTGCGTCCCGGTATAGCGCACGGCTCACAGTTTAAGGCGGCCAACTAGACTCGTCCTCACGTGGTCAACACGACGCCACCCCGAAATTGTATTTAATTGCCAATTAAGGACGCTAAGAAAGTTAGTTACTCTGTTGATTAGTCTTTCACTTAGTCTTTCACTTAGGATACGACCCAAGTCTGCAGCATCTAGCCACTAACAGGAGAGAAAACAAATGACAGCGTTCTGCAGCTGCATTCAAATACTGTCGGACATTTCAAACTTAGGCAGAAAAAAGTCAATCAATGCATTAACCGTTAATAATTGCAAATATCTAAACAAGTAAGCTTTCTATCATTCTATAAAAGCTGGCATACATTAAGAAGAATGATGGGTGTGATATCTGTTAAATCCCTATTTAGCTCGCCGTTTGTAGACGTAGCAATATAAGTGTCCGACATAACCAAAAAAGATTCAATAGCAGTCCAATGCCATATTTTTACTTAGATTGCAAAATATTACAATGAGCCCACCATTGTGCCGAAAAAAATCCATGGGTCAAAAGTGACCTTTAAACTACACTGACCTTTTGAGTCCTTAGTTTAGCTTCCATTACAGTCAAGGGAATGGGAGTGTCTGGAAATATGAAATCCACACCTAGCTTGATACAATGTACAACTCGTTACAGCAGGCATTACGGAAATGAAACAAGGATAATTGGAAAAGAGTGACAACGCCTTGACTTGACTTGGAAGATCATACCACCTTCAATGCATCTAGTCCATTGCTGTGTGGTGTTTTTTTAATTCTGTGCCACAGTTTATATGACTTCTTGTAGGGGAATCACACTTTCTTATGCAATATTAGCAGTTCATGATGTATATTGTGTCAAGGGATGACAGTTAATTCAATTTCAAAAGGAACCAGGGAAGCTCTGTAGCAACGGAACCATTCCCACGTCGACACACTGACCGACCCGTGAGCCCCACATATAAGCTTGCACATTTACACATATTGTTTTTATCAGTGCAAGGCATGAATTGCTCTAAATGTCTGTCTGTGCGCTTACACGGACGAACAAGATTGAGAGTCACATGAGTGATTGCATGTGTGTGGAGCTGTTGGGGACTATGGATATAGGGGTGCTGCGACCATCATTGATTCTGTTTGGGAAGTTTCTTTTGATTCAATTTGACCGAAGGTTTTAGGTTCAAAGATCTCCTCTGGCCAGCATTCAGCTCTTATGGTCATCACCAGCATGTGCAGACATACTATATGAGTGATGTAGTACATCCAGTTAACAGTTTATTTCACAGATGGACAGGGAAAAAAAACATAGCTTAATAGGACATAACTTTAATAGTGAGCCTAAAAGGTGAAGCTAAATATATATTAGGTCTGTTTTATCTTGAGCTTTGCTTGCGCCAAAGTCTTTCTGAACTCCACAATCATTTCTAAGTGGAAGATCTCTTTTGTTCAGGTGACACAATGGGATTGCGTCAGTGGGTGTATCTCTCAGTATGCCCGCCACCAGCTTGCTGATGCTCACACAGCCAACTTAAAGTGTTTACCTTAGCTTCACTAGCTCACTGAAGCCAGCATGCATTGGAGTGTGTGAGAGTGTTGTTGCATCTCTCCATCTGTCTCTGCTCCTTCATCTCCCATTTACTGCCCCCACCCTTTTCCTTCACACACCCGAACTCCACCCAACCCCCATCTCCATCCTTAAGGCTTCAGACTCCCCCCGCCCTCCTAGCTGTCCTCTTAGCCTATATACGGGCCGCCCAATCGTCTGTACTGCGCCGTGATTCCTCGCTCAGAAAAGCACAAGCAGCCTAGTGTCCGCAACCATCGCTCATTTAAGAAGACTAAGCTACCCGAATCACTTCAACCATAGACACAACTTACTCATTTTTTCTGGTGCAACTACAAGTTGACATCTGGCAAACAAAAACTAGTTTAATGAACGCAACCAAGGGAGAGTGGGATGACAAGAAGCACTGCTGTCATGAGTTTGGGTCGGGGTCAACAATGAGAGCGAGAGAGAGAGTGGAGGGTCGGCAAAGATAATGGGTATGCTGAATGAGCGTTTGGGGTGACCACAAGGGATGGTAGCCTTGGATAATGGGGGAGGGTGGGAGAGCAATGCCTTTTATGTTATGGAAACAATTGTGCTGAATAACTTCTAGTAGCTATCAGTTACCTACTTCGCCTCCTTTTTAACTTCATAGCATGTAAGTTGTCATGATTCTTTTCTAATCTTTTTTCTGCTTTATACTATCACCCTTAGTTGTTAAACTGATTTGTGTTTATTCTTAAATTAAACAGTCCAACAAGTAGTACCAACTGTATTAATGTGCGCCACGGGATTTAGTCGATTTTTGTCCCTCCATATTCAAGTATTGCTCAGTTTTCTCAAGTTCCATGGAAATTACATCATTTGATTGGAGTCTTTCCTTTATTGCACATGACGTAATGTGTGAAGAAGTGGTGCGCACCTAGTGCCAGCCAGAATTATGTTTCGCCAAAATGTGGTGCATCCAGACTACTATTCCTAGAAAACAAACTTGTCAATGTACTCGGGCTGTGCCATATCTTCTATCGTGTTACATATTTTTTGTTGTTGATTTCTGTCGTGTTATATAACTTTTTTGGTTGACATGATACAAAATGTCATATTGAGATATTGAAAATACAAAGTGGAGTACAGCCATGTTAAGTGAAGCTGCTAGCATCCTCCGATGTGAGACACAAAAGTAAACACCAAAAAGTCATGTAAACACTATTTGAAAAAAAAAAAGAGTAAATAATGAATGTTACTGCATATTTTTGCACCTCAACAACAACACAAGTAGCCAATCCATTCATTGACCCAAAACACATTTTGTTTAGCAAATTCCCCTGCTAAAAAGTTATCTTAGCAAATTACAATGCTAAAAAGTAGGGCTGTCAAAGTTAAAGCGTTAACTACCGGTAATTAATTAACCACAAAAAATGATCACATTAATCATGTATTAACAAAGATTAGTCACACTATTAATTTTCAGCCTTTTCAATTAAGCGATTAATCAAAATTCAAAAATCAAATTAATCTGATTAGAATATTTAATCGTTTGACAGCTCTACTGAAAAGTTAAGGGAACACAATCGACCAATCAAAACATTTTTTGTTCTTGTGAAGTATGTTTGTAAATATGACTGATCACTTTTATCTCCCCCCCCCCCCCCCCACCAGCATTTCCAGAGATTCATAACGGGGTTTGTCCACCTGTTCATTGTGCACTAATCACCAATAGATGCCCAACTGACATACGTCCACATTTACCTCTCACATCTATTAACAGCAACGCCATCACATGGAAGAGCTAACACAGCAAACAAACAAAGCAATATGTCCCAGGGAACATCTTTACGCTTTGGTTCGAGCTAACAGTGTTGGGAGTTTTTTACGAGAGGGCCATAGAACACTCAGTGATTAAACTGGCCATTACAGCAAGACCCCCACCCGCCACCAGCAGTGTCTGCCTGACATATGGCAGAGGAGGCAATGCAGATAAAGTCTCCTAAACAAGCCACCAGAAAACATTTAGTAATTTATGTGTCGCGCTGTAAATAAACTAATCAGAAGGCCAGCAGATGAAAAATATCTTGGACAAAGGAAGGGCTTAATAATATTGAAAAATCAATACTCTTTAACTACAAATTTAAACTTCTAAACCACTGTGATCCGGTTTATGTATTCAATTTTATGTAGGTATCACCAGCCTTCTATTCTCCATGTCATCATTTCCATTTTGAATCGCAGCTAGAACAAGTCATTTCATTCATCTTGAAGTTGTTCTCCTCTGTGAATTCAGGAGTTTGCAGTCAGTGTGAAGAATAAGACGGGGAGGAAAGCAGCTAAAGAGCACAAGGTGAGTTGTTCACAGACTTACAAGGCACGGCGTGACGGTAGAGGTTGTCTCGGATAATTTGCTGCAGTTCGTGGTCCGGCGAAGATTTCTGGAACCGCTGGCTAAGATAGTGTTTCAGATCCTTGTTCAGCTTATTTCCTGTCATTGTGAGCACAAACAGGAAAACATGTGGTAACGGCATCAAAACAAATCACTGTTAAAGTTTGGGTTTGCTTTTGGCTGCTGAATAAAATAAACAGGATGCTTTTGGAGTACTAAACTTGCATTGTACACTTGCCATTGCCACTTAAAGGGAGGCAGCTGGTTGCAGAATCACCCTCCGTAGCTTGCCAGCTAGCCAGAACTCTTACTGCTAGCATTACAGCTAGTACTGCAAATCAGTCATCCTACCGATTGACCATCTGGACCCCAGAAACACATTATTCAATGGAATGGTGAGAATATGCATACACGCAAGTGTGTGTGTTTGCTTCCAAGTGTTTTTGTGTACGCATTACCGTGAATGTCCACATTACTAACAATGTTAAATGTGTGAAAAGCAATACAAACAGAATGATGACATGCATAATGGCATGGACATGGAAATGACACACATTTATATAATTTAGCTAATTGTGATGCATCGTCTCCGAAAGATATACAACGTCAGTGGCTTCAAGGAAATTGCATTGCTGTTGAGGCCATCTTTGGTTTTCCTGGGCAAACAGCTAGTCATAAAGGCCCTGGATTCTGTTTCCATGGAAACTGTGTATGTGCTTGTGTGTTTAATAACATGATTGATATTGTAAGCATAGTACAGGGAAGTGTTATGCACTGGTTGGAAGAATAGCTACAATTGAATCTGCATGTACAGCCTACAGGCATCGTTTGACTGACCAGCTTCATGTATTATGTAGATTATATGTACAACTGACTGGTACAAATCAGTAATAACAACCAACTCAATGTCATTCATTCATTCATTCATTCATTCAGTTCCAAATGTAGCCATTTAGAAAGATTGACTCTCAGGCCCACTGTCTAAGCGACTCGCGAGAGGAATCCCTGCTCCTGGCGCCGTCCCATCCAGACAAATCGCAGTGTTGTAATCCTCACCACAGGTCACAGGCAAGCACTCGGGCCAACAGAGAGTACGTAGCACACACGGCAGCATGCTCTTGTAGACACCAGTTATTGGAGAGCATGGATATTAAACTACCAATAAAATGTGTGTGTGGCCCAGACTCAACATGAGGAATCTGTAACATGACAAAATGCTAGCTCTCTGAACGGAGAAAGGCACGAAGCACAAAAGAACATTGGTCTTAGGAGTACAGTACATTGCGCCTTATTCTTTTTAACTACTTTACGCCTACTGAATTGGTGTATGTAATACCTTGTACAGACAACCCAATCATACTGTTCGTGAAATTGATTCTTGTGAGACTTAAATACTGGAATGTACTGGCCATATATACTGTTCGTTGTTAGCTCAGTGAGTAAAGGATTATCTCCACTATTTTTTATTCCTTTGTGATGCCACCATAAATTGGTAACAGTGGAAAAATATCATGGAAACATTTGACAAGTGAAGTGAAACCTTGCACACCTCACACCAAATGTTCATATGTAAATAGGCCACCCCGTCAGCCATTGGGTACGTGCAATACTGTGCAGCCTGCTCAGTATAATATGGAAGTGAATAAAAATACTCCAAAGAGCACTGAGAGCAACAGCATTAAGTCCTCATACAGCTGCATCCTAGCTTGCGCTTCATTCATACCTATTGAATAAAAAAAAATACAAATAGTTACAATGTGAGTACACATTTCTTGTTATCCACCTCATTCCTGAGGGTTCTCATGAAGAAACAATTATGCGAGTGACTACCGGTAAGAAACTTCTGGTATGAATTTTGCTCTGTTACAGCAGATGTCGTTTTAATTTCCCCCTTTTCTAAACGATCGCAAGCCCCTGTTGCATTTAGAAATTACTTATACAACTCGGGATTCACGATAATGCTATTTTCAACCGATACCGATAAACCAATAATTTAGAAAGTACCAATGTTGATAACAGATAAATAAGCCGATAATTGTTTGCAAAATTAACTTGAATACAAATGTACTTTCGAGTCCTACTATAAAGCTAACATGTACAAATACATTGAAACATTGTGCAAATCACCATAAAGCTGAATGTTATTGATATCTCTGCTTCAAAGACAACCAGTAACTTATTTTGAGTTTGCCAAAACAAAACAGTCACGTTTTAAAAATGCAACAAAAAACTGTGAGGGTAACATTTTGGAGAGACACAGCAAAGGAAGACCACACTGGCGACTTCCATGTTGCCATGATGCATCTTCTGTCAACACAAGGTCCGTTGTGCGCATTATGACATCACAAATATGCGACACTCACACTACCATAGGAGAGGGGAGGGGTCGAGGAGTTGAGCCGCAACCACAACAGATGGACCAACGCGGCAAGTCTATTATTATCGGCGGACTTCTGTATTATTGGGCCTCTCTGTGTGATGTCAAATTGGTTGATAATCGCCGATAATTAATGGCAGATTTCTTTATTATCGGTTTTATTTGTTTGACGTCAAATTGGTCGATAATTGCCGATATTTATCAGCCACCGATATTATCGTGCATCCCTAGTGAATACAGATGTCAACTTCCAGTGGATGGTTTGGCTGTTTCCTCCATTTCCTTAAGTGCGACCAATTACAATGATTGACTGGCTGGTGCCATGTCTGGCCTTGGCTTGGTGAGTGTGGGAGCATAGAAAGAGGGGGTTTTGGCAGTTGCAATAGCACATTCCTGTGAAGTACAAAACTTTTCACATTTAATCCATGTCAAAAAATGTACTCATGTTTTGCCTGACTGGCTGTTCTGTTCTCTCTGGCTAACTCTCCGTCCCTCTTTTACTTTAGTTGTTATGGCTTATAGGCACTCCCCAAATCTTATGGAAAATGTATAACAGGTGTGCAGCATTTGAAAGATGTCTTATTTAATTATCATCGAACAAAAGCAAATTGGGGGTGGGTGGGTTTTTAAAAGCATGCCAATTTTTTTCCTAGCCAGGTCCTACTGCCTTCTTACTTCAATGTATACTTCAATGATTAAGAAGTTGCACTTGCAATTGTGCAGTTACTGTGCATGCTGCACCCATCATGGATATTAATGGGAATAAGTAAGCGTAACCTCTACTTTACCAAATGTGGGCTCCGTGTTTGATGGTGTATACGGTATATAAAAGGTGGAGAATAAAAATTAGGCCAAATGAGGGCTATCTTCTATTGCGTACTGTATATATTTGTGAACTAATAACAGCCTAGCCGGTTTCTTGCTGTACCAAAACAGAACAAGGTACATACAGTTGTTGTAGTACAGTAGTTGTCGTTGTCGTAGTAGTTAATGGGCTTACGGCCTTAACATGTTTGGCAGTCATTTGAATGAAGTGACTAGTTGCCTTAAAGGCTTAGGAGGACATGAGCCATGATTGTTTTGTTTTTTTTACCATCTTGAACATGAGATGCAGGTTGTTGTTGTTATCGGCACTTTCTAAATTATTGGTTTATCGATATCGGTTGAAAATAGCATTATCGTGCATCCCTAGTATTCACACCTGAGAAGAGGAAATAAAGTCTTAACTGAAACTATCCGTCGATTGTGGGGATGGGTGGAAACCAAGAGTTTGTTTGATTTCTTTGGGTTTTGGAAGAGTCAAGTTTGTTTTAGAAAGAATTAGTCCAGCTACATCTTGAGGTTTTTTTGCATGAATGGCCCTAATGTTGTTGGTGAAAAGATCTTCTATTAACCTAGCAATAGCCACATTAATAATAGTGATTCAATCAAAGGAGTACTTCACAATATCAATCTCATCTGGGACTGCTCCACTGTGATTTGCTCGGACATTCTGTACAATACTTCAAGTTGATTGGACAATGCGTTAACTTGTGCACGCCTACCAAACTTTTGTTTTGACCAATCACGGCAACGGATTAGAATGTTGTCGTCGTCGTAAGAGAACAAACAGCACGAACATCTTTACCAGCTAAAAATGCACGAAGCGCCTCTCGTAGAAATTACTTGCTGCAGGAACAAAATTGCAGCGTTCATTCGTCTAGGTTTGTTTCCTCCGGGCTTGGCACTTCCTGGTTTCGTCACAGCTTCATGTCCCGCCCTAAATAACCCCTGATTGGTCTGACCTAAAAAACGTCGGTTGCAAACTAATCAGCGGGAGCAGTACAAGATGAAATCTTGCTGTGTTTGTGAACAAATACCGCAAGAGTTCAGCTTGCTGGCAAGGTTAATCTTCTAGAGCAGGGGTGGGCAAACTTGGTCCTCGAGGGCCAGAGTCCTGCAGGTTTTGGATGTTTCCCTTCTCCAAGGCAGCTGATATATGATGAGCTCATCAGTGAGCTCTGCATAAGCCGGATAACTAGGGCTGCACAATATTGGAAAATCGTGTGCTATGCGATATAGTTGCTGAATATAGCGATATTGATATTACTGCGATATTTATCATGTACCTAAAGAAATTACATTTTTATTATATAATGAAAGAATTATTTTTTTTATGCAGCAAAAGAGCAAACTCAATATATTCTTAGTTAATTACACCTCTCAATAATGTTCAACTATTGGATGGTGGCGCACATTTTATTTAGCAGCTGACTCGTCAAATTCAGATAAAAGCATAAAATTCCATATGAAACTTTTTGCGATATGCATATTGCAAGGGCCAATAACGCGATAGATATTTCTTTGATATATTTGTGCAGCCCTACTGATAACAATCCTGTTGATTGACATCAGCTTGTGTAGGGAAACCTCCAAAACCTGCAGGACTCCGGCCCCCGAGGACCGAGTTTGCCCACCTCTGTTCTATCGAGTATATAAGAATGTTAATTTGAGATTTGTGCAATGCTATTTTGAAATAACGTGTTTTTGCGTAAAGAAACAGCAATTAAAAAAATATATGTTTTTAACCGATTATTCAAAATAATGTTTAGTTCCAGTCCTATTTAAAACTAATCAGAATGAAATTCGCTGAAATCAATAAGGTTAGCCACAATGCTTTCGGGGCAAAATTAATGTAATGATTGTGTGTGATTCTTTAACTAAACTATACCAACAATTCGGATTGTGTCGTGTACACAAACAAAAGATCACTTCACCTACTGTGAAACAAAAAGCAAGTCCAGTTATATTCTGGGGCTGCTTTGCTAAAACTGTCACTGGGTGTCTTTAATCTGTCTTGGGTGTAATGAAATCTCAAACCATTTTGAAGCAGTATGTGTTGTCCAGTGTAAGAAAGCTTGGTCGCAGTTGCAGGTCATGAGTTTTCCTACTTGATAAAGATGCAAGCACAAGGGCAACAAAAAACAAGAGTCGCTAAGAACAGAACACTGTACTAGTACTACTAGAAAAGTCCTGATACATTAGACGTGTGAAAGAACCTGAAACATACAGTCTGTGAAAGTTGAAGCTATTTACTCATGAATAGTGGGCCAAAATATCTGTCGAGATGCAAACATACCTCAGATTCCCTCAAAAGGTTCATTCCTAAGAAAACAAATTTCAATGGTAATTGGATTTCTGCCCTTCAATCCCTCTCTAATTTGAGTTAGGTTTAACCATGAATTATGCCAAGTTACAGTATGTCAAGACTAATCAATCACTTAAGTGAAGACTTCATCCTTGGCTGCAGTTAATCAGATAATCAGGGCTAATCACCACTTAATTGATTCAACCAGTGGTGGCTATGTACAGTTAACATTCTGCATCATTCTGATCAGGGCTTAACCATATGTTCTCCTTGTCAGAGAACAGGCGGAAAGAGGTCATGTGACCCTTTATAGGGGAAATCTTGGATCATAGCCAGTAGCCACACAAACACTAGTATTTTATTTTGACCAACTGGATGATGCAGTCTTTTTTTCATTTTTTTTTTTTTTTACTCGGCAATGTTGAAGATTTTACAAACTTTTTTTTTTTTTTTTTAAAGAACAATGTACTGTAATATATTGCTGTAATGATCTGAAGACTAAGTGAGCATTTATCATCAGAAATTATTTACATCTGAGCTAAGAGTTGAGACTTCAGTTGTAGGACTAAAAAGCATAATAAAAATAAATAAATAAAACCAGTATCTGAGCTATTAGCTCATAATTCATTTGTTGTACATCTTCATCTCATCTATTAACAAACTGTTAAAGCTCAGGTACCAGTAATGGATAACAGATGCACAAAGCATGATGCATAAAACCACAAGGGCCCACCCTGGAGGGGATTCTGGAGAAAGGGCAGATGGCTGTGCCCTTCCAGATCTCCTACAACAGGCACATGCAACTCTTAAACTGAATTTGCTATTTTGAATAAGCAGATCCACAAACACATGACAGGTAGGCAAGCATGCCTGTATCTGATCTTAATACTACCATATAAGTCCCTCAGATGTGTAGCTTATATTGCAGGAATGGCAGCACACTGTATCCATGGCAACAGCTGCCAGATGAGTAAAAACACAGCGGTCACAGACCTTCATAGTCTGCCGCCACCCTCTGGACTAACAAAGTATTACAAAAACAAAAGACAAAGAAGGCACATGACTGAACAGATTTTCTCAGGGATGATGTCATCATTGTGAACAAACCTTAATCAGTACCAAAGAATCCACAATAATCCTGAAATTGTCGAATTTTTAATCAGCAACGCACAGAGGAAGCACCCAATACATTCTGTCTTGGCATTAATATGCACGCTATGACTCGATGGTTCTGTGTTGTCAATAAATGAGTGCCCGGCCCAAAACTCCCATGACAAAACTGGTTCTTCTTTAGATTCCTTCAATATCTGAATTGTATATTTTTAAGTCTACTATGATATATACCGTCAGATGCTCAGAGCGACGTGAGGAGGTTCTTTGTCATGCTGAAGCAACCACAAGTTGTCATGTCACAACTTTCGCCTTTTCTCACTGATTGAACAAATCTAATGCCGCAGGATCTCTTTGTAGATATGCTGGATAATCGTCTGTCCCACATGTAAGGGGAAAAACTTGTAGTTTGAAGTTTAGGTTTTAAATAAATATTTTTTGTGACAAGTCCTGGAACCCTTCTGACACACCTCATATACCACACAAATGGCTGTCAAAGTTGGCCAATTCTTAACTCATTCACTCCAAACCATTTTCACTAAAGTCACCCCGTCCGCTCCCGGCTGTTTTACTGGATTTTGAAAGATTTTGCAAGGCCCACAGAATATTGTGTTCTATTGCTATAAAAAGATGGAACCTACCAAACGATTAGTCTCTTCTTTCATCAGGAAAAAAAGTATATTTAAAACTGTTTCCATTTTGTAGGAATTAGCATTAGAATATAGCTAAGTTTCATCATTATTCACAAATCTGTATAAAACAGTGGGGAAATCAGCTTGTTTGCAATATGCCCCTGGTTGATCTCTTTGCTCTGCTGCCACCTGCTGGCCGTTTTTGTAATAACTACCATTTCCTCAACTGTTCTCTGCAGTTGAGAGGCTGCATTAAAGTATATATGCTCTAGCACAGGGGTGGGCACACTCAGTCCTCGAGGGCCGGAGTCCTGCAGGTTTTGGATGTTTCCTTCAACACATGATATATGATATATGATCAGCTCATCAGCAAGCTCTGCATAAGCTTGGTAACGATCCTGTTGATTGGAATCAGCTGCGTTGCAGCAGGGAAACCTCCAAAACATGCAGGACGCCCATCACTGCTCTAGCATAATTTTATATTTTTAATTTTCATATAAATACGTCTTTGGGACACCTAAAACATTTAAAATGGAACGTATTTATACGTTTTTTGGAGTAAATGAGTTAAACACTAAACACCTCGCACATCTATATTGTACCTTTGAGAATCTTGAACACAATCTTAAAATTTTTAATATTTTTCCAATGATTACCTCCATGAGATTTACTCACCGTCAGAGTTACAAGTGGAAGTAACCGTATGGTAGTTCCGGAGAAGTTCAGAAAGGCCTAAGAGGCAAGTGAAGCCACAATATTTTACATTTAGCACCAAAAAATATCTCCACAAAGCACTAAAAGCCAGAGTGAACCATGATTACCCTCCTTGATGCAAACTTACTGTCAGCACCGGCTAATGATGTGATTGTGGGACTGACGTATAAGCCAGTTGGAAGCCAGTACTTAGAAGGGTAATTGCGGCTCCATCGGGGGTTCTCCTCATTGACAAGACAGTATTTCAACACCAATATATTAGTCTCATGTGACAAGCCATCTGATTGGCTGCTAGATTTAATGCAGGCCTACAGCTAATAACCTAGTTTAGCACTTTTACACAGAGAAAGACTTAATAACCACATGTCCTGCAAGAAGATGGATCAATACCAAACTTGTCACAAATGTGTAATCACAAATGATACATCCAATTATGTGGGATGGACTGTTAATGGTTTATGTGACAAAAGAAAATGTTTTGTAGGCCTGCAGAGGAAATGTGATAATGAAAGAAATACATTTGAGAAGAGTGTCATGATAGCAGGGCAGCCATTGAAATATTTGTCTGTGTGTGCCCTGTGATTGGCTGGTGACAAGTCCAGGGTGCACCCCACCACCATCCTCACCCTGCTCCAGCTCATCGGGGACCCTCGTGAGGATAAGTAATATAGAAAAATGGGTGGATGCAAGCTGTGGGAGTGGTTCTTTAACACTGCCACCAGAGGGTGTAATATCACACAGGTTGTGGGGACAGTGGACAGTGTGGACAGTGTGGCCCTGCTTCAACTGTTTAATGGTGAATCTGCTCATAGCATTACTTGTGCATTAGAGAAGAGTGGCGCACCCTTAAAGAAATTTTTTAATTTTCTTTAAAAATCAACATAATATGTCCACAAGACGTATGCCCAAGGAAATACATCTGGGGGGTAATTAGATTGCACAAGACTACAACTTTGCTGGTACAAAACAAAATGGAAAATCTTGTAAAGGGGCATCTTACTCCTCAGGCCTGTAAAAGACGACCCCCCTTCACACACCTCCAGTGTGAAGGGGACCCCTACTCCACCAAGCCATCATTCGGGTGATCTTACCCCAAATGGGAGGAGGACATCTTTCCACCAAAAGTCATATTATCAGTTTTACAGCTTCCCGATTTTTATTTTTATTTTTTTGTATTGAAAGAGCTGAGATTAAAATTGGCTCTATTTAGTAGCTAGGAGGGAAGTAGTTCCCTGGGTTTTTTTTTCCTAAAAAACAAAGGTTTCCAAAAACTCCAGTCAAATTGGAGATTTGCGCATTTCTCCGTATTTCTCTGTGTTTACGTCATCGCTCTACACACGTCACTCACACACATACTGTACCTCAAATTGTTTAAAAAGAGAAAAGATAATTAAAGGTTTTTTTGTAATTTTGTATTTATCCTCTTTGTTTTCCTCTATGCTTTGTTTATGATGCACTCACTGACTGTTTACATGTATTTTTATAAATAAAAACAATAATAATTTAAAGTTAAGCAGTATTTGGCCAACTACTGCCGAAATAAATGAGCTTAAAAACACAACTCTGATCTGAAAAACACACACTTTTTGTGTGCATTTATGTGAATGTGTCTTTTTAAACAAACGAGGCAGTGTGGATGGATTTTTTTACATGGAGAGTATTCGGTTTTAAAAATACCGTGCAAATATGTGCACAAGGCCTGAATTATGAATTCATTGACCTACTGTCAAAATAATAATAAAAAATATATATAACATGGAAACGGGTTGTGGTCATGCAGGTACAGTCTCATTAATATTTGTAGCTGCAAACTATTAGCATTGCTTTGAGTCTGTTGGGAAATTAGCTAGGATGTTGATTATGAGATCCCATGCTTTAAAATGTTGCGCCAGTTCTATTTTTTCCTGTTGAGTTGTAGGCAGCCTAATCGTACTGGTGAGTCCAAGCTTCTCAGCCTCCACTTCTTGCTCCTTCTATGTTTATGTAATCCCCTGCTAATGACCCCAGAAGTCATTTCTTTTTCTCAGCAGCACCCTTTGAACAGCAAATATCCACCTCTAGTCATCATCCTGCACATATCCACCTCTCTCGTGCCATCAAAAGGCACAACTGACCCACTTTTCATTCGTCCGTCGCCGTCACTCTGCTGACTCAAGACTCGCTCAAGCTGTTGTGTGAAGCACAAATACACACACACAGAGTCTTGTCCATGCGCTTGAGTACATTTGGCAACATGCATACAAAAGGGACTCAACTCTCCACATCTGTTCGCTGATCTAATTTTAGAAAGAGAATGGGAACAGAAACGCATACTCACATGAACAAGCATAAATGGGGATTAAATGGAGGAAACATGCATCATTTCCTCATGCACTGCATCAAAAGATGGACCCCTCACACTTGTGCCTTTACCTTCATATAGTATTTGCAGTATTGCAGCTATTAACCCTCCCGTCTTTTATTTGAGAGAATAAGAGAAAACTAGGAACATGAACATAAAAGCAGCCACTCATTTCCACACATAAAGCTGTATGTTACAGTGTTGTGGGCTAATGTGGAAGCAGTCACTGCTGATTACATCCACAGTCCTTTCTGGGTCAGCATCAGGCAACACTCATCCAGTGCTGCATCCCTTTACAGCCCACTCCAGGCCAGACATGGAGGCACGCGCACACACAACAATTAGGTTGTTCTATTAACTTACAACCAAGAGGGGCTGGCAGCTGGCGATGTTAGTATCAAAATACATCTCCATTAAAACATTCACAGTCTCTAATATGACTTTGTAGAGTAGATATGAATTAAAGTCATTACCCAATCATCAGTGAGGGAAAATGCAAAAGAAATCCACACACATATAATTAACGAACCTAGTGTATGGGTGCTGACATGGATTTTTTTTGCACCAGGTAGCCCCCAAGGACCACATGAGCATACTTGAGCAAATTTGTTAGTTCACAAGTGTGTATCAAACAAGGAGTTTGTTGTTTCAAAAAGGTTGAGTCATTCATGCCCCATGTCCTCAGAAAAGGTCCATTCTATGCTCTTAGGTTATTACAATACAAATTGTATATAATGTGCTATGGAAAGGATCAATTCTATTCTTCCTTTTGACAATGAAAATGCACATACTGTAATTTCACAGAGAATTACACTACACACAAAGTTGTACTACTACAGCAACAAAATCCTACTGACATGCACTTAATTGGCTTTATTTGATGCCATGTGCACTTACAGTGAACATAGATATATAGAAATGTGTGTTATTTGTGTGAAGAAAGGTAAAGCTCATCAAACCATAGGAAGAGCTTGCAGAGCTCAGCAAGTGTGTACTTAAATGAGCTGTTGGGCTGATGCAGATGAAACATAATAGAAGAAGCTTGATACTTTCTTAAAAAAAAAAAAACTGTGGGCGCTCACCCAGGCTGATGCCGCCAGTTCTTACTGAGTCTTAATCCCTCACAGAGGCCTCAACTCCACGACATGCTGACGACACAGTGACGGAGACACCTACCCCTTCTCTGTCAAATCTTAATAAAAAATTAGCTTACTATCTTTTGAGAATATGATTTAAATAAGACAGAATTGGTCCGCCATCATCAGCTTCTAGAACAGACATGGGCAAACCCCGGCCCGCGGGCCAAATACGGCCCGTTATGCGTTTAAATCCGGCCCGCCGAATTTATCCAATAAGGCTAGAAAAAAATTCATTTATTTTTATTTTTTTATTTTTTTGTTCAGCTCAGTGGCGGAGTGGTTAGAGTGTCCGCCCTGAGACTGGGAGGTCGTGGGTACAATTCCCGGCCGGGTCATACCAAAGACTATAAAAATGGGACCGATTGCCACTCTGCTTGATACTCAGCATTAAGGGTTGGAATTGGGAGGTTAGATCACCACATGATTCCCGAGCGCAGCGCTGTTGCTGCTCACCGCTCCCTCAGGGGATGGGTCAAATGCGGAGAACAAATTTCGCCCCACTTAGATGGGTGTGACAATCAGTGGATCTTATCTTATTAATTTCATTTTGTCCCTGCAATGCGGATTGGATGTACGCGCTTTGTCCTCAGCGCGTGGCAGGCAGCAGCGGCTATCATGCAGCCGCATGTGTCACACGAACTGTGGGCCCGGGTTAAAAATGGGTGGGCCAATGGGAAAAAAATCTTTAACTTTACGCCTTGAATTGAAATCTCTTAATAATAGATGCAGTCACCAGGTTTGACAGATCACAGTGTATGTGCGATTATAATCTATTTACATTTCTCCTCCCACTTTGCCAAATAGTTTGTAAATGCCGCATCTTGCATATTCATTGAGCCAAACGTACTACCTGGATTAGGGCTATTTTATAATAATCATAATAATAATAATAATACATTTCATTTAAAAACAGCACCTTTCAGAACACCCAAGGTCACTTTACAAAGCATAAAAACACAGCAAAAGTTGAGCTAAAACAATAAAAATGAAGCTATTGGAAAAGCTGTTTTAAATATGTGGATTTTGCACATTTGAAAAACGCAGTCCTAAGTGCACACTATAAGTAAATTGTGTTGTACATTTATCTGTGTGTTTTTACTGTGCTATGAGGTCCAAATGCTCCTGGTCCGGCCGATCTGTCAAAATTTCAAACCCATTGTGGCCCGCAAGTCAAAAAGTTTGCCCACCCCTGTTCTAGAACATGGAATGTATACAGTTATCTATGATGCGCTTAAAATAATTGCATTTTAATAATAAAAATGTAATTGTTATTGTATATGTAGATTTAAAAATGCTGAAAGTGTCATTTATTTCTGCCAATCAGAAAGAGAGAATAATAAGTATGATACTTTTTTTTTCAAACCGATATCCGTATGAGTACTCAACAACACCAAGTACCGATACCACTAGTAGTTTTGATACATTTAATTTCCACCCCAAAAATGAGAGATGAATATAAATTAAAAAAAAAGACCTAAATATTCCAATATAACCTTTACCATTAATGTTGCATGAAATTAACGGCAATATTGTATTCTTCTAATTTCTAGTTCATGATTTTAATGTGGCCACAAGAGGGTGGCCGATATTGGTATTGGCCGCAGTCACGAGTACTGATACTTTGAAATAAAGCCTGATATCCACCCAAATCCGATACCTGGCATTGGTACTCGCAAATCACTAATAACACAACTGCTTAAAAAACAAAAAATTTTATCGTCTAAGATCGTAATAATTATAATAAAATGAGGAGGAGGAGAAAAAGAAAAAAAGACACAAAAAAAGAACAAAAAGAAGAAGAAATCTGAAAATGTGTTCAACAATCATGCTTCAAAACATTTCAACAAAGTTACAGTTGGACTTTGTATTTTCTAAAATTGTGATGCCAATATTTTCCATTTTTGTGAAAAAACATTGGCTCCAAATAATTGGTCTTGTTATCAGCCCTGAAAAAAAAAACATAAGCCACTCTACTGGTAAAGGATCAATACTAGCTTGAAAACGAGACATTAGAGGCAGTGGTCACTTTTAGTTCCAAAATGTTTTGAATGAGCTCAAAAACAAAACTAACATCAGCAGGACAAACAAAAAAGCAATCAGGATAAAAAATACTTTACATAACAGACCGCTGCTAACTCATCCAGTCACATCCTTTGTGTGCAAGATTTTGTGCTGTGGTTTCACGTGGTTGTTTGGCATTTTAGTCTGAAATGGGTCTCGAGTTCCTTGTCATGCTCCCAACTTTTAGTCACTTAATCACAAACCACAACACTTCCACTTGTGAGCCTGCCACAACCACAGTGTTTGGGAGCCTGACAAATCACGAAAATCCCTGTGTTCAATCTAAAAATTACACAAAAGCCTGTTCATTTTACTCACATGAGCAAATGTGACCATGTACCCAAGAAGAGAAATATGCATACTATGTTTTCTTTAACGATTATCCAGTATAGGAATCGTGACAAGTGGCGGAGCATATTCCTAGCCGACTACAGTTGCCACTCAATTACAGGACAATCATGATGAGCTTCAATTGAATCAGCAATGCAAAACGCTATCACCAATCACAGCCTCCTCAGATTTGAAGGAGGGAAATAGAAATAGTAAGTAAATGAATGACAACAACAATGACAAGAAAAACATATTTGGAGTTGAATAATGCAGGCAAGGGGAGGAATTAGGGAGTGAGAAATGTAGAGGGGCTTGTTGGGCTGATGCCAGGATAGGGGGTGTACCGCAGATGTGCCATAACTGCTGTACCTGAGAGGGAATGTGCTTAGTGGACAGAAACTATACACATGAAAAATGACCTAAAGCCAAGTTTTCCATCATGCAGCACACTTTAATTTAGCTTGTCATGGTATGGGTTTGTGTGAACACGTGAACTCTGTTTCGTCTATAAGGTTCTGTGATCCTGATGGCAATAAGTTACGTCAACTACATATGGTAAGAAGCACCAATGTGACTGGAACAACACATTAAACAAAGGTCAACAATGGAGGGTATTCAAGCTTTATTTGCATGTGGCTGAAAGTTTACAACATTTATTATGGTGGATACCTTCCAAACCGTCTGCAATAGTTCCCTCTCCTGTGCTTTAAACACATTTAAACTTAAAACACACCATTACATTTATTAAAACACACTTTTTAAAATAGTCCTTAACGCCTGGTCTTGCTCTTACTCGCACAATTCTCCAAATAAAGAGGTATAGCATGCATTTCAAGCTGTATATGGGGGGGGACAAAACAAAAACAAAGTGCGCATTCACAGACCGTTCTGACATGTCAAGGAAGCCGAAACATACTCGAAGTATACACGCTAAGTCTAACTTCACAATAAAGTTGACCAAAAACTTACATTGTCGGCAAAGCAAATAGCCTGAGTACACTTTTACTTTGAAGTTCGCCCACGTTGTGGCGTGATGGCTAGCTTGACATCCCTTTTAGACGTTACGTTATCGTAGTTCATTGACATGGTAGTTGCGACCAACATCAACACAACGCTATCCCGAACACGTATTCAATCGCTAATTTAGGACACTAAGAAACCACTAATTAATTACGCTGTCATTGTATGACATGCAGAAGTGTCCGACGCAAGTGGCTAGCGGCTAGCGGCTACCTGTTAGCATGACCAATGAATGTCTGGCTGCCGGCTGATAAGTAAGTTTTAACAGCTTACTTAAATTATTTTTCAATATTCTGGACCAAGGCTACTTTGTAATTCACTTTCTATGTTTAAAGGAAGGGAATGTGCCCTAAATTGCACATTGAGGGCTTTTCATTATTAAAAAAGAAAAAAGAAAAAAAAAGATAAATAGAACTTTATCTTAATTTATTTTATAAAACACTTTTGCCCATTAAAAAGAAAAACATTCAACTCAAAATTTCAAATTTAGCTGTTTAGATTATGGGAACACAACTTTAAGCCATTAATACCTTATTTTACACATGAACCATGAAAAAATAAGAATGTTTCTGCCTCATATTGCACTTAAAAGTTGTAATCCTAAATGGCTATATCAGACATTTTGTATTGATTTTTTTATTTGATTTTTTATTTAATAGAAAAAGACGTTTTGCAAAATAAATGAAGACACTAAATCCTACACGGCTATATTAGATTTTTTGGGAAAAACAATCCGATCAGTGACTCAAATCCATGATCCGATCCGAACCTTGACTTTTGTGATCTGTTGCACCACTCATTGTAAGACTGAAATATTAAAACAAAATACAAATAAAAAATTGCACACCAAAATGTTCAACGTTACCATGCCATTTCATTTAAGGAAAAGTTCACTAGCTTAATGCTAACATTTAATGTGAAACGCCGTAGAAGAGCTAACGGAAATTAGTATAGACGGTACGGAAATTATAAACGTGAACAACTGCCACACTAACACACACACAGCATACAACAACACTCACTGGCATGCTGTACATTCTTGCATCTTTAAATTCAGATTTGCATTTTATACTGTAAAAAAAAGTTTTAAAAAAATTTGCTTCAAAATCAGCTAGGTATGTAGCAGGGGCACAAACGAACAGCAATCTTGTGAGAGAGCATTAACTCGGAAAAGTTCCACGTCAAAATGACTGAATGGTGTCTTACATTGCACTGAAGATAGCAAAATGCAAAATGTCTCAAATGTGCTGTGGAAGGATCACTACCAGGACAAATGCACTGTCAATACTTACCACAGCAAGTACATTTCCTTCGGTTTAAACAATCTGGGGCGTGGTAAATTAAGTATATTTGTAAAAACACATTCGTAGGTGCCAGCATTCTATATTGATTTATTTATTCATTCATTTATTTATTTTAGTGAGCTTTTTTATTTCTTACCCCAAGAAATGTGGGGGCATATAAAAGGTTAGATTTAATACAACACTATTTACAGGTGCTTCTAGGGGACTTAGGCATGACTTCCAGATGAAAAGGTAGTTAAGTGGCATATCCATGAGTTGAATAAGATGAAAAGTGTCTCATGCTTTAGATGGCTTCCCTCTGTGAGATTTATCATGCTGCCATTTCAAGTTAGCTGCATTTACGGGCCTTTTGTGAGCTGTGAAGGCTGAACCTTCATCATAGCTTGGATATTTAGGAGATCAGAGGAACGGGAAACATAAATGTCACTTGCAATGACACCATTAGCTTAGTTGGGGAAGTGCTTGTGGTTCATAAGATTGTGAGTGGTTAAACCGGTTGAGGCAAATCATGACTTCTTAAAAATGGCAAAACAAAAAAAAGTGATTTACCTTCACCTTCAAATCTTTGTACAGTGTGTACATCTGCTCACAATTGTATCCTCCTATAATCTGGCACCAAGCTTCCCATTTTTAAAATATTACTACACGCCAAGCTAAACAGACAGCAGTGCCAAACTGTCTGTCTTGCTGACTGATTTACTCGACTCTCGTGTCAACAATTTGTAGAAATAGAATTTTGAGAATTACACTTTGCTGTAAAGAAATAGTCTCTTGTAGTGTGGAACATGCATTCTGTATATATTTATCATACGAGACATCTTGTGAAACCAGAGAAGGGAGTATTTGTCTTACCTGGCACCATGATTAGTCATTCCAAGAATCAGGACCATGAAAGTGGAAAAAGAAACTTACTGTTAGAATCACTGATCAGTATTGATGGAGTAACATTGCAAATAAAGTATTAGGACTTTTATTTTAAAATGTTTGATTATAAAACTGTGTATTTTAAACTACAAAAACACAGTTGTCATGTATCCGACTGGGAGAGAAAAAAAACAAGACAATTGTAACAATAGCTAAAATCATAAAAAAAATTTTTTTTAAAAAAGTAGCCCATGTTTTGAGTATTTCACAACTCAGGTTGTGAGGTTTCAATTTGACCACAGCAGTATATTTTTTATTTGCTATCAAAAGACAAATTGCTAACATTATGCCAAGCATCACCAAGTTAAATGTTAACCACATTCACCATATTGGTGTAGTTAAGCTGACATTAACGAATTTGCACAAATTGCAAAGTACATCTGGGACTGATTAGAGCAGAGGTGGGCAATCTCGGTCCTCGAGGGCCGGAGTCCTGCAGGTTTTGGAAGTTTCTCGCTTCCAACACAAGCTGATTCCAATCAACAGGATCGTTATCAGGCTTATGCAGAGCTTCCTGATGAGCTGATCATATATCAGCTGTGTTGGAGAAGGGCAACATGCAAAACCTGCAGGACTTCGGCCCTCGATGCCCACCTCTGGATTAGAGTGTACATTAACAGATAAAGTTAGGTCATTAAAATGTTTGATTTTTACCTCATAATATGGGCCAAGGAGTCAAATCACAGACATGACTATGATAGGGTTTTTTGTTTGTAAACTTTGGTCGTGTGCGTACAAGTGGCACTCATATCAGGCCGGTTGTACAGCTTGGGCCCAAGACTGATTGATTTGACAATACTCAAGTAGTGGACCACAGAAAGTGAAAGTGAAACTCTCCAGCTATGTTGCTGTTTGCATGTTAAATTCAAAGTCATATTACCAAAGAGCTACCCAAGAAAGGATGAAAATAAATGCAATGTCAAAGAAAGACAGACGCTCAGTAGCCAATCCAGGATCAATACACCAGACATTCTGTGTCCACCACTCTGACTGATGTGCTGACTGGATCTAATCACATTCACATATTGACTCAAACTACTTGGGTCTCTTTTAGCTTTAGTAAACACCAAAGAAAAGAACACATTCAGCAAAAGAAAAAAAAAAGCCAAGGCGCACAAAAGTGATAGGGCAAGTCACAAATGGAGAAGACGTGCCCTCAACACTCACGGGACAAAGCATTAGGTAAACTTGTAGACTAATATGTCTCCATAATAACTGGTCATATTTACTGTTGGCAAGGCAAAAATGTCATTACAGTCCACTAGGTATATTCGAGGACGTCATTGATAAATTAAAATAATAGGCTCTGCATTACATACCGTAAAACAGTCAAATGTCATTGCAACAGGCAATGGCAAGTCGGAAAATGTCACAGATGAAAATGTGGGTCAGAGTAGAAACAGACTTGTTTTAATTCTTTAGTGAGGGCTTATGGTGTTAATGTTAGCACTCTGGCAAAGTCCTGGGACGAGTCAGAAGCCATAGCATTAACTTCAGCAGCATTCAACCCAAAGACCGAAAGCTAACACTACATGGAGAGGTTGCTGTGGCTTCCAGGGTTGTTTACCTTGGAAGCTGGCGTGGCAGAAAGAGAGGTGTAACAAAGCCACACTCTCGGCTTCTAAAAGAGGAAGATAAACATCAAGCCTCACCAACACAGACACCACATGTAAGGCCTTGATGGAAACGAGCAGCCATAGTTGGAAATTGTATAGCTGTCTGGAAGCGATGATAAATGATGTACCACAGAGTAAGGAAATGTGACACAACCAGAGACATATACTGTATGTATTATCCATCCATTATAATTATAATATTGGAATGTTTAGGGACAAGGGGAGGAAAGAGGTGAGAGAATGCCGGAACGATACGAGTCACAGAGGGTAGGAGAAAAGGGTGTTAGTCAGGAAAAAAGGAAGTGGGTGGAACAGGGATGAGAGGGGCGTTTGCGTTTCCAATATTTCATATGAGCCTCCATCTACTGTGCCCTCCCATATAGAAAGATTTTAGATGAGACTGGAAAATATCTGAATCTTATCATATTTGAATTTCAAAGTTAGGTCAAAGAGATGATACACCTCGACAGATTGCTGTCAAAATCAGGAAGGCTCTTTTAAAACAAAATTCAATGTCAATTTATATGCAAATGACTTTCAATCAGTATTTGCCGCTTGAGTGCAGTGCTTAAACCCCCCAACCCACTAGAGGACTTTTATATATAGGAGACTGGCAGGATTAAGTCTAGCCTAGCAGTTGTCTACTCCAGTGGTTCCCAACCTTTTGAATCTTCACTGAACTTTTTTGTCATTCCACATACCCCCTCACTCATACGTGCTGATGATTCTCCAAAGTATAGCATAACACAACTGATTATTAACTCGTTCACTCCCATTTTCACTGAAGCAACCAACCCCCTTCGCTCCTGCCTGTTTTACTGGATTTTGACTTATTTTGCAAGGGCAACAGAATATTGTGTTCTATTTCTATAAAAAATATGGAATTTACCAAAAGAAAGATTACAGTATCTTCTTTCATCAGGACAAAAAAAAGTTAATTTCTATCTATCACCTTTTTGCAGCAATTGTTCGCCAAGAACCATGCAGTCGTGCCCATTGATGACTCAGCGCGTCATGCGTCCACCACCCGCCCCACGGTTCATGCGGGCCCGTCGGTCACGCTCGATTGGAGTTTCAGGGGCACCGCGTCGATGCGGTCCCGGTCAAAATGGGTTTACGTGTCCTGCCTCATCTTTAAAATTAAGATTGTACGCCCCAAACCAGTCGTAACCATTTGAAAATCGTCAGTGTCCTGGAGGTCTTTGGGTGGCTGGAGACAAGGGACCGACAAACATAGAAATTTTACCCAGGATGGGATCAATCACCGGTTGGTTACCTTTTTGAAAATCCTTGGTGTCCTGGAGGTTTTTGGCCAGCCGTATCTCCCCAGCCCTACGTCGTAGCCGGGACATACGCGGATTTGTTTTGACAAGACCTTTCCAACAGTGTATGGCCCGTTGTGTTATGACCTTGCCTGTCACGTTCGCGAGATAGAGGCCCGACAGTTTCCCCAATTTCATGCACAGGAACGCTCCAGCATGCGTCCTCCACCGCCCCATGGCTCACCCCTAGATTACACCACATGCGTGTGCATTGCGGATCCGCTACGCCGATTTGTTTCCATTTCTAACACCTAAATGAAAAAAATATAGTATGAGCGAAAAAAACATTTAGAATAAACAAAATATATATATACTGTGCTGTATAATAAGTAAATTTAAAAATAACTTTTAATGGAAAAAAACACTGTTAATGAAAATAGAACATTTATGATGAATGAAAAAGCATTCATAATAAACGAAAAATCATACCAAAAAAAACAAAAAATATATATGATTACCTGGGGGGATTAACGCGGATTTACATTATCGCGGGTAGTTTTTGGAAAGAGGGAGCACTGTAAATACATTTTGGGGACCATGGCAATATTTAAAATATAACATTTGTATACGTTTTTGAGGGCAAATGAGTTAATGTTTTAATGAACCATACAAACAAGCATGGATCTTTTTTTTACGCAAGCTGAAATCACAGGCAGAACGAGTTTTAAGAATAAAGAGAATTCCAATGGGAAAATGTAGAAATACATATACATATACAGGAGTGAATAAACTTTTCAATTCAGGGTTATAAGTAGCACAAAAATGTGCAGATGTGCTTGGCTGGCATCCCTTTGCAGAACTCATTTGTGCATGCGTGCATGATCAAGTGTGCATTCCAGACGACTGAGGACAGAAGCACTCAAAGGCAAGTTGATTCACAACGACAGACGTAAAGAGTAACAGTCGTGCACAGTTAGACCACATTACAACAATTAGTTAGCTGCACCCCCATCTCCCATAAGACCCCCACCCTTCCCCATTCTCACTCCGCCCTGCAGCGAATACAAGGCTGCTGAACTAGAAATCTGTTCTCCAAACAACTGAACCCCTCCCTGAACAGATAATGTTGGCTATAATATTTATAAAGTGTGTATGCATTCTGCATGCGGTCATAACAAAGCAGTGTAGAAACTTAAGGGCTGATGATGGATGGATTTCTGCATTACAATAAGGACAAGAATGTAGCCAACCTTGTGCCAAAACGCAACATGAGTGTGATTTCCCCCCAAAAAATTACCTCATCCAGAAGCCCACTTAGTACAAGGGCCTGAGTTTAGGCTAGTAGGTTAGTGAATTATTTAGTTAGTATGATAGCGCAAAAAAATGCTCACTGTAATTTCCAAGAAAACTTGGAGAGATGAGGCACAAGGGCCAGAGAAGAGCTCATTAAGGTTGTGCAGACCAAGAAAATGTATTTTCACTTGTTGCCGTTAAAGCCCACTTACATTCGGGCCAAGTGGGGGTAATGACTCATCAGATCTGGCAGATGGAGTTGGGACAAAATAAGTTTGCTGTGTGTTGTAGTTTATAGTTTATACTAACTCTTGAAATCTTGAATTACTAACACCTCCAGGTACAGGGGTGGAATATTCTCACCCAGTGCTGTATTTTTTATCTTTGACTTCTGCAACTAGATGTAGACATTGAAAGTAAAATTACATCAAGTCTTTCAAAACAACACAAGAGGCGAGCTAAATGCAAATCGAAACAAAAAGCCTTTTGGTAGGCTCTGCAGTTAACGCAAAAATCGAAAAATAAACTCACCACCGTAAAACAATGCTTTTTCTATGCAATTTTAATCGCTATTTTTTGTTAATCTTTAATTAAACAGTCATTACAAACTTTGCTGAAGTCATCTGTTGAAACCCATTTGTCTTTCTATCCTTAGCTTAACTTAAGTTGTTCATTTTAAAGAACATTTAAAGTTGTCAAATAAGGAATACTACAGAAAAATTATATAAGAGTAATTTATGAAGGAAGGTTTTACCTTCTGTAAAAAATTAACATGGCTTATGGGCTTAAGGGTGAGTCCCTTTTCCCCCTTAAAGGGATACTTGACTCATTTTGCCATTTTCAGTGATAAAATGTTAATATTTTGTCTGTAATTAATTTGATATCTTCATTGCCTTTAAAAACACATTTTGACACTTGTCGACTGAAAATGACACCCACCATCTGTGCTTTGGGCTCAGGAAACGACTAATCAAAAAAAAAAAAAGAGCAATGATGATGACATGTCAAATCGGTAAAATTACCGAATGAACAATACTGAGCTCTCCAGAAAAAAAAAAAAAGGAAACGACTAATCACAGCTAACCTGTTTTCTGGGTATAGTCATGTGACATTCACAAACTGAGCCATTGGGGGGATCTAAGGAAAACCAAGTATCAGGAAGTAATCATTGCTATATAATTCAATTAAGACATAAATTATCACCCAGAATTATTCTGCAGCCATAAATCTCCTGCAAAATGACAAAAATGGAATTACCCCACTCTAATTTTAATTTGTTCCAGAAAGTTAAAGTGCAAAATACCTTTAAGCAGTAATGTGACCACGTACATAAAATTGCAATTACTTCCTACAATTGCTTTCAATAAAAATGGCTCACAGTAAAACCATAATAACATGTACAAGAAAATAGCCAAGCATGTTCATGGTTTGTATGTGTGCTTCACAAGAACAGCAAGTCCCATTTACCAAAAGGGCCATGTTAACTCGATTTTCAGCTGTCCCTCTATGTTCCAAATCGGAATTTATGGATTAATGAAAATATTTGAAATCAGGTATTATACATTAAAAACTAGATCACTATTTAGATTGATTTATTAATATGTATTTTTGACATCAGCACACTGCACATAATTTAAAGAAATGTTGAAATTAAATGTTTCTTGCTGGGCCAATACAAACATTGTCATTCTGTTCTATTTAATATAAAGTCTGAAAATAAAAAATGAAAAGTATAGAATGCACTAAATGTCTGTTTAATGCCATTGTACACCACAAAGCTAGGAAAACGCAATGGAATTCGCTTCAAAGTCAGTCTGAAGCCACCTTTTTTGTCCTTATGCAAACAACATTCTGTCTCCAATTGCTGAAACATTTTATCGAGGGTCAAACACTGTATTTGCAGACCTAGTCTCAAGTAACACATTCAATGTTATCAATCTCAATCATTTGTCTCTCTCCATGCGTTTAGTCTAAATGATGTTCCAGCATGATGACAATGTCATCTGGTTTGAAGTTGATGCAACTCTTGAGAAACAGCAGTTAATCAGCTTACAGAGCATAAGACATGATGTTGAGCGCGTTGGTCTTAGGGTTACCATAAAGCACTTCAAGATGTCTGGATCATTCAGGGGAAATGCATATCAAACTGACAGTTAGGGGAACAAAGGCCGCAGTCAAAGTTTGACATTGAAGTAATAAATAATGCTCTCGTCTAAGTCTTGATTTCTGTTCTGTCCACTGTTTCAAGAGACTAAACGGCAAAGAGTCGATGTGATCTAAAACTGTCAATGGCCACGAGCGTCAGACAATGCTTGAAGAGCAATTGGTCGAGATCAATCTATGATTTAAGGAGGGGGAAAAAAAGGGGGGGGGCACATAAAAGAGTGTATCTTAATTGAAATGGGAACTATCGACAGCTGTTTGCTATTCTGCACAACCTTCTGCATTCTAAAATGACTAATTAGCAGATGATATCCTTTGCTGCTGATGCTGCATTTGTGTTACAAATAAAAACTGAGGACAGTGTGTAAAAATACACTCGCCAGCCGCAATTGGTAGGGGAGGCTGGCAACTGCCCAATCATACTTCATTGCCTTAGGACAACAAAAAAGTCAACTGCAACAATTCAGCATGCATCTACATCACCTCTCAGTATAATATATCTATTATGAACATTATTTTTTGCTAATTCCCAACTGCAATCTTTACACTGAATACCCAAAGTAAACGGAACAAGTTCAAGCCCAAAACACAAAGACAGTCTTCTTGTCACAGTTTTCCATGTCAGCTGCTCATTTCTCATTAATCTCTACTCAAATCCCTCACATTGTACAATAAACAAATCAGTAGACTACAGAGCTCCAAAATGGACTACATGACTCTGCACAGACAATCAGCCCTGTGCCCTCCTAATGAAGCCGTTTAATTAGTCGTTAAACATACCTACTACTAGCCAGTGATGTTTAGCCTCTGCTCTTGCTGATCAATAGTTTTGTTTTTAACTTGTCTAATCATGTCTAGTGGGGAGAACAAGTACAGTTCAGGCAGATTTATTTATGGCAACTCTGCTCCAGGTTGAGAAAGCCGTGCACTAAGTTTACTTTAATGAGCATTTTTTTTCTCTGTCACTTAATGTATTGTATGCACACATACGGTATACTAAAAGGTTCAAAAGCCAAGACTAGTAATATTACAAGAACAGCCGTGATTGATTGTTCTAACTGTAATGTGACATGTGTTCCTATAGATTCTCCTCTCACCATGTGTACAAGTTTGTTGACAGTATTAAAAGACCAGCGGCTGCAGAGTTCCCCATGTAATCAATTAAGCACAAAGATGGCTCCAAACAAAGCACACTGTACTCCAAGCTACAACTGAAGCTATGGGAGACACAGCTACTGCTGAGCCGCATTCCGGCAGTCCAACGTTCACAGAAGAAGACGTAAAGAAGTAAAATCAAATAATTAGGGAGGGGCGAGGGCCAATACCTGGCCACATTCCATGGTATTGATACTCACGACGGTTATGGATACTGGTATCAGCTCCCGCTCTTGTGGCCATTTTTCGGTCAGGAACTATCAGAAAGACTGGGGGGAACGAAAGTTTTGCTCCGTCTCGTTCGTTTCATGTGTGTCTCCTTATGAGATAACACTTGTTCATTTCATTACTTTCGGCATCGCCATTTCAGCATGCGTTACTGAGAATAAGTAAATACTCTTGTTGCGAGTGATATCACCTTTATCTGTGGTTCAATGTGTGTTATATATGTTTGTAGCTCAAATAACTCCCCCATGTTTAATTGCCTCGTTTACTTTGCCGTGCACTTAATTGCCTTTTGAACGTATTCGAGCTGCGATGCTAAAATAGAACGGTGCCATTTAAAGCCATCTTAGACGCTAATTATAGCTATTTTACATACAGTACTACATTATATTTGTAATGAACGGATAACGTGAAACAGGAACTGGAAATACAGAGCAGCCTTCCAAAATTAAAGCATGAATTTCAAAACAAGATATAATTAAACATCACACACTAAACAGCTTGAGGAATTCTTAACATGGAAGATATAACTAAATTACTTGAAGCCCTATTGTATTGAATTTAATTCTTTGCACTTCACTGTATTCCTTGAAAATAAGTTGTACAACCACATATTTTGATTGGGGCCTTTTTTCTGGCCACTGGATTATTTGTTTTATCTTTTTTTTCTTTTTTTTATCAAATTAATTTTAGTGTGTGCTCTATGCAAAATGACTTATGAGCAAATTGAAAAACAATATAATATAAATATAATAATTGCCATTAATTGTTTTCAATTTTAAGGAAATTAGCTTTAGTTGTGATTTATGTCATTTAAAAGAATATATATCTGTCTTAGTTTTTTGGGGGAAATTTTATGTATCATAAGTACTAATGCTATCGTCACTTATGCTATCGGTATCGGTAAGTACTAAAGATTTGAGTATTGGTCTTGGTATCGGTAAAAAAAATTAAAAGTGGTATTAAACATCCCTACAAATGATTAAACAAATAATTAATTTGCTATTCTTCCACTGAGCAAAGCAAAAGTAAAGAATACTGCTGTATATGGATGTAACTGCGATATTGCGATATTAAAACTGCCACAATATAGTCGTCGTCATGTCACGATAAAAAGCAACACATCTGTTAAAAAAGTCAGGTTAATTTCCATTTGTGCAGTTCTAGCACCCTCTGGTGGTTTCTTTTTAGTGCAGTTTAATTTTCATTAGGGATGTTTTGGCCCTTCTATGTTTAAAATTCCCGCTAATTGTCAGATGAAGGGGAACGTAATATGCTTGTGAAGCGAGTTAATATGTGGAGGAACTCAATGAGTGTGTGCATTAGCAAGTAAGTGCCTCAATATTAAGTGTTATTAGAGATTGTAAGTGGTTTATATTCATTGCTGTTATGTACAAAATCACAATATTGTGCTTTTTTTTAGCATTTGCTAATTTTTTCTAATATTGTGACCTTTTTTTTTTTTAATAATCGCCAACCTCCCCACAAAAATTGCAATAATTATTGTATTGTACGGGTGTGAATTGCCTAGTACCTGGCGATTCGATTGGTATCACGTATATGTGATTCATATGTCACGAATCGATTCGATACTGATTAATCCCGATACGAATCTATAAATTGATTATTGCGATTTTTTTTAACTCAAATTTAGAAAATACAAATCAGTTAACTTTTTGTATGAAAATGTATTCATTTATCTGAAAATTCAGGCTTATAACTGAGCCACTGCATTTAACAAACATGTTGCAGTCTGTTTCATGTTTGAACAGCACTGAAATAAAATATTAAGGCTTAATGTTCTATTAATATAACATTCTTCCATGCTTAATGTGTGAATCCTAACCCTAAGTAAGACGTTTTGTTGAATATTACCATTTAAAAAAATGGATGTTTAAAAATCGATTAGGCCGCATATCGAATCGATTCGAGAATTGCGTGCTGTAATATCGTGATATATTGCCGAATCGATTTTTTCTAACACCCCTATTGTATTGTGAGCTTCATATCGTGGTATCGTATCGTGATGGTTGGATCTTGTTACATCCCTACTACTGTACTGTAATTGATTTTCTTTCCTAGATCTCTATACAGTGGTGAACTATAATTTAACTTGTACAAGTAAGTACATAACATGACTCATCTTCAAATGGAGTTAGATTGTAAGGTTTAAAAAAATAATAATAATAATTACAAGCATGACAGTATAAAATTGATTGTTTTGAACCCTCTCTGTCCCAGAGACTCATGTCTATCTGATGTCCACAAAATGTTCCACTGCAACTCACTCGAGTTTCATGCTAGCACGATATTGGAAATATTCCAGTTAGTCATGTTCCTACATACAGTGAAGTTTCCTGCAAAGCTGACCAAACCCTCACCTAATAGCCACAAAGTGACCACAATCAGTCTTCAATGACTATATTACATCACTTCACTTTTTAAGTGACCGCGTCTCTAAAAAGCAAGCAGTGGGATCAATTACTGTATCATGTTGCACCACCACCTCTGGGTATTAAACACGGTTGTAGTAACCTACATGTGACCTCAACTCTACTGAAAGCACTGCTGAAATAAACTTATAGTAAGGCAGGCACTGCAATAACCCAGCAATGAAAAGAACAATGACAGAAAGATAAAAAATCCATAGTTGGCAAGAAAATAAGTAGCAGGCCTGAAGAGCCGATGTTTCTTTTTGCTGCATTTCAATCTGTTGATCTTTCAGTACCTGAATTACAATTGAAAGACAATTTACACAGACACACCTGCTAATCCTCTCATCAAATCTTCTGTCCCTGTCTCCATCTTCTTCTCTTACACTAGCCCAATGACTCCAGAAAAACTGAGGCACCATGTTAGAGCCGCCGGGTTCAGAAGGGCACATATACACACACACACACACACACACACACACACACACAAAACACTCACCCTACTTCTGGGCAATGGAAAACTGAATTGTTAAATTACAGAGGGCATATTAGCTTGATGACCACAAAAAGCAAAAGCCCTGAGAGAGATGAGTATCTAGCACTCAGTGCTTGCATTTGCATTCAAGTGAACTTCTTTTGCTCCCAGCCTAGACCATACAGGTTCTTTTGATGGCAGCTCGCTCCAAACTAGCGTTAATTTCATCAACACACATTTTTCACTGGACTAAAACTAGACTAGACTAAAACCCTCATCAATAAACAATAACTGGGACTAAATCAGTATGCATTTTTGACAACTAATAAAGGCGAGACAAAAATTTACTTCACTAAAATCTATGGACATTTTAGTTCATGAACAAAAACGAGACAACAATTTTACAATTTTGTAAAATCTTGTCTGTGCTAATCTGTCACTGTGACGCTGTCATGTGACACACAGTGACGGTAGACCCTCTTTCAAATCAGGTAACATTAATTCAACGGCTGTAACGTTCCAACAATAATATTAATCCGACCGCTAACTAATGCTGGCTAACTTACTAGCTCATAGCATGGCGCCATAGTAGCCGCTTGTTAATACTACTGTTAAGTGTGTGTGTGTGTGTGTGTGTGTGTGTGTGTGTGTGCGTGCGTGCGTGCGTGCGTGTGTGCGTGTGTGCGTGCGTGCGTGCGTGTGTGCGTGTGTGCGTGCGTGCGTGCGTGCTTGGTTGGTTTTCATCAAAAAGATGAAAACATTTTATGGGACAGTTTTAGATCCGAGATTTTCAACATTATCTGCTGACAAAATAAATACAGGGGTAAAATGATTGTCATGACTAAAACTAGACTAAAACGTTGACTAAAACTAGATGAATAAAATTATGTTTTCTTGGACTAAAATGCTAGATTCATTTAGTTTTTCACTAAGAATGGACTAAATAAAAACGGGATGAGGTTGACTAAGATAAAAACTAACAAGCGTGATTGAAACTGGACTAAAACGGAGACTAGATTTAAAAATGGCGGATAAAATTAACACTACTTCAAACCAAGTGCTGTGGAGTCGAATTGGGGACTAGGGAGCAAGATACTCAAGAGGAAATTAGGTTTGCAGACAGAAAACAGGACCAACAAAGGAAGATGCTCCTGATAATCTCATTTATGTAGTGTGCAAAATGCAAACAATAAAGGAGTGTCATGAGTATCAGTGTACAAAACTTGCATCTAAATTAGTGTTTGTTTTTTTACATCTAGATGAAATCAAACACATAACTTCTGGTCATCACAAAATTTATCTTAATAGAGTTTTCAGTATCATTAATCATGTAAGGCCTTTAGTAAATTAAAATAAGGCAGTGGTTTCTGTAACATTGCTATCACAATTCTAAACTATCACAGCAAACTGAGCAGTAAGACCGTATCATAAGGAGAACAGAAAAATGCCCTTATGCTATACCTAAACATATGTTTTGAAGCACTGATTATTCACAGATGGTAAACACAACTAATGAAAGTTTTTATTTACCTCACCCAGCTCATGCCCCGGGAAAATGTCAAAAGAGTGACCTCACCCTCAGTCGGCCAAAAAGGAGTCTTTGTGTCTCTGTAGTGTGGGAATTTAGGAAGAGATCAGATGACTTTCCTGCGTCCTCAGCAAATATGCACGTGAACATGTGCGAGAGGTGTAAAGGTGGCTGGCAGTGTGTACAAGCACAAAAATGCATAAACATGCTCACTCCTCTTTCCTAGCGTGCAGGGCCATTTAGGTATGAAAACATCACCAACAGTTTAAAAGACTAAAGACATAAACATGTCAGTTGCAATCAGAGATACGATTAAGGTGGGTGGAGTTTTGTTTTGTTTTTTAATAAATAAATAAAAAACACTGTTCTCTCAGGATATGCCTCTTGTTAAGTAACGTCAAGGGGTTGAGAACATCGCATTCTTTGAAAATGTAAGTGGTGATCTGGGAACAGAGTGCACATCTGTTGTTTGTGCAGCTATTCCCCCCCCCCACAAGTTCATAGGATCAGAAGAGAAAAAGGCCTTGAAAGCAGCCTCTAAATGCCTGAACACTTGATATGATAGAAGATCAAAGACTGTCCAGGCAGAGAGTTGAGGACATGTATGTATGTATGTGCACTGAAACTGAAGCTGGGCTGTGCAGCGTGAAGACAGAAACTATCAGACCACTAGTAATCCAGATAAACAGGTCTAACAACATGCAGTAGCATAAAGTCAGCAAGTGTCTCTTCAGACGCTTTGAAACTTTATTATTATTATTTGAATAAGCGATGTTTCCACCCGGTGGTAACAAGTCACTTTTGCTGAATTTACACTGCAGGTCTACGTTTCATTCCAATTTATTGCAAATTTCAGAAACATACCAAAAAAGGCAAATGGGAGATATTTTTCTGCGGCTTGCCCTGTCATCCACACGTCCGCGGGGATTTTACCTAATGATGTCTAATTTTATTGGCTGCAGTCTAGCTTTACAGCTGTGCGTTTATTTGTGTTGCTGTACATCAGCAATCTTGGATGACGTCAAACTGCAACTCACAGGGCATATCCCATCTGCCTTTTTACGCTGCAGTCACATTGGCAGATATCCAATAGGAATCAGATTTTCATTAACATTTGGAGGCGGTCTGATTCTGATTCGAGGATATTAAATGCCACGTGCTTTTTTTTCTCTCTGTCTTTACGCTGCCATGACGCATATCCGAAACACTTGAGAGCACAAAATAAATATACAGTACATCAGAATTGTGTCACATGAGCCATGCAGTATAAATACATCCTTTGTGTTCTTTTCATACCTCACAGAAGTGATGATTCTCTAGTGTCGACCAATGAACAGACAACAGTGTGCCCATCATTTCACTAGAACCACACCACTGTGGCTGGAGCCACAAAAAAATGCATACCATACACTTTAACTTAACCAAGCTGTCATCTTGGTGGACAACTCCACAAGATGAGCAAAAGTATTGTGGCTACAGAATAACTTCTTTATGCTCACATATACTGTCATAATTAACTGATTCACTCCCAGCCATCCCCTTTGCTCCTGGCTGTTTCACTGGATTTTGACTGATTTTGCAAGGCCCACAGAATATTTTGTTATATTGCTATAAAAACATGGAACCTACCAAACGATTAGAGTCTCTTCTTTCATCAGGAAAAAAAGTATATTTCTATCTATTTCCGTTTTGCAACAATTAGCATTAGAATATAGCTTAAGTTTAATCATTATTCACAAATCTGTTTAAAACAGCTTTGGTTTATCTCTTATACTCTGCTGCCACCTCCTGGTCGTTTTTGTAATAACTACCATTGCTTAAACCGTTCTCTTCAGTTCAGAGACTGAATCAAAGCCTGTATTCTCTAGCATAAACAAAAACGTATGAGACACTGGTAATATTTAAAATACAAAGTATTTATACGTTTTTGGGGACCAAATGAGTTAAAGAAAATAAGGACATTACGGATTCTCTTTGAGGACATGTATGATAAAGATTCCCTTTTCAATTAAAGAAAAATGTAGTCATGTTAACCGCGCGTTTTCAAAAATGTCCGCTTTTCACACATTTGCATTTTCAGTTAAAAACCGTCTAGTACAGTAGAGAACCCTGGTCCTCAAGAACCACTGTCCTGCCTGTTTTCCATGTCTCCCTCCATCAACACACCTGATTAGCAAGATTGTTATCAGGCTTCTACAGAGCTTGCTGATTAGCTGATCATTTGAGTCAGCTGTGTTTGAGGAGAGACATAAAGAAAACAAGCAGCACAGTGGCTCTCGAGGACCAGGGTCTGGGTTCCCTAGCCCTGGTTAGTAGAACCTTCACATTAGATGGCAGCTCAGTCATTTTTAAAAACGAGTATCCCCTGAGAGTAATGGATGTATGTCTTCTAAAGAAATACAACACAGTACACAGGTACATTAAATCTTCAACTACATTTTATTTTGAAAGGCCCAGTCAAGTTTATCGAAGGGGAGGTCCTCATTTTTCAAATCCATCCACAGGAGGTGATAAATGTGACTCTATTAGCTTACTAAAAGCAATCAATCAAAACCAGCGAGGACACAGCAGGGGGGAGAAATGAAGTATCAGACAGACATGAGCGATGAAGAGAGAGTAGAGGGATGGCAGAGGAAGGCCACAACCTCCCAGCATACTTCCAAAAAGTGAATTGTTGCAAAGAAGAAAAGAGTGTTTGAGAACTGAAAGACACAGGTGGCATCAAATGAGACAAACACACGGTTACCATCTGCTGGCTGCAGTGGTCTGCTGTGCTGTCCTCAAATAACCTTCTTCTCTAATTAAGCAGTGAGGAGACATTGTGGTGAAGAGACGCGACAATGCAAGGCAGAACTCCCCTAATTAAAAAGTCACACAGAAGATGTGCTGTAGGATCAATTCTGTTCCTGAGATAACTGCTCCCTTCACAAAATGAGTACCGCTAAGATAAAATGTTTCCCTAGAGAGGTCCTGAGAGCTCACAACAGTACCGTTAGATGAGAATTCAATAACGTTGTGGATGTATATATCATAAGGCAGCACAAGAAGGCATACTCAGTTACTGCCATTTGTATACCGGCGCAGGCTTGCTGCGGGTGCTGGTATTTTGTCAACTTTTGTTCAAGATCCTCGCAGACAGCTTTTCTTGTGACCATCAAATTTTGAACACATTCAAAATTTGCCTGCGAGCATTAAAGTGGTGTGCACAGCGCACGCAATAAAATGGTTTACGAGAGTCTGCTGAACTTTTTTACAACATTTTGCAGTCTTGAACAAAACGTGACTAAAAGTCAATACTCGATACATGGGCGCACCCTCGCAGGCCTGCGCCGCTCAGTGAGATACGGGCTTAAGGCACAAGTATTTTTAATATAAACATTTACTGTAAATACGGCTTCATAAAAAGTGCATTACGTCAGGATCAGTGGTTCAGATAATGGATGGAAAGATGTGCTTCTCGCTCATTGACCGTGCGCCAGTGACCGTGTGTAGCTGCGCCTTGATTACGCAAGTTAAATTGAACCCTTTCTACTAGAAAGTTTCTAGTAAAAAATGTGTTTTGGGTGTTGAATCTTTGGCCCCAAACTTTGTTCCAAGCGCTATTTTATAACGTCTTTGATGTGGCCGTGTGATGTACATATGCACGAGCGCTGCACAGAGCACAGCCTTTGAAATGTTACCATTTTACATTCCTTCAGTCAGGGATTACCGGCCATAAATTATTATTACAAGACAGCTGCATTATCTGCATAATACACATTGATTTTGAAGTTGGAGAATTTAATGTTATGAACTCATTCCACGATGGTGAATTGATTGTAAAACTTGGTGACAAAATAAATTTAAAAAAAGTACACCTTGAATGATGTCTATACATTTCTCTGGGATATATATTTTTTTTTTTTAAACAAATCTATACTAATGGTCCCCACTTGTATTTGTGATACCTAACAAATTACTGACCAGACGAAAGTGTTGAAAATGGTTTGCTTTCTTTGACAATTCCATGTTAATGTCTCATACTTGCATTTTTTTGTTTCCTGAAAAATGTATGGTTTCCACCGAGATTCCACCCAACGCCAGCAAAACATATTGTAATATTCTTTCAGACTCATACATACCAGAAAAACAATTGAAACACTTTTTTTTTTTAACTACAGTTTACCTTAAGATTGCTAAAGAGTGCGGACTGTGGTGTAATTTTAAATGGAAATAGTGAATAGAAAGCTAAATTGTGGGTTGAAATTCTCATTTAACTTGTATTTGACAACCTCTACCATAAAACTACATGATATGAGTCCCATGCAGATTGGGAATATTCCTGCTCAAATACAAAGGCTATACACAGAAAATATATAGCCATTCAATATAAATACCAAATTTAAATGGATGAAGAACTAAGTAAAATATTGCCACTTGGATGGGTACATTTACAACGGTAAATCCATTTGGTACATAATGTCACCAAGTGGTCCAAATACAATATTCCTAACGCCCAATTCACGCTGACTGCGGAATGGTTACGGTGTGTTTTCCGTACGGCATCCGCACGGACTGCAATTCACACCGTGCGCGTTGCGTGAAAAAAATAGAACACTTGCGGAAACCTTCCGCAGCGCAGCATCAGTTCCGCACACGCATCGCACTTCAGCTGGTGTGAATTGACACGAAGACTCAAATGCTTTCTATTCCTTGCGGCAGCCGCACGGAAAACGCACCGCGTCCGTTCCGCAGTCAGTGCGAATTGGGCGTAATACACGTGCAAAGTGTGGGCAAAAAGGAATGATAACAACCACAATACAAACACTCAACCTTTAAGGAGGAGATGATTAAATCACTGATGTTAATTACTTGTTAATCTGCCTTCTTCCTGACTTGAGGTACAGAGCAGCTTTATTTTCTTTTTATTGGGGAGTCTAAAAATGTTTACGTCTCTAGATCTAAAGACACACAAGTTTGGTGTACTTTAATTCTCATACTGTTGTTACATGCTATATTATAAAGGCCTATCCCAGGTATAGGCAAGTTCGGTCTTAGAGTCTTGCACGTTTTCGGTGTCTCCTGCCTCCAACCCAGGTGTTTCAAATCATCAGCTCATAATTACATTCTGCAGGAGCCTCTGAGCTGTGTTCCGAGGAGGGAGACATCAAAAACATGCAGAACTGCGGCTCTCTAGGATCGAACTTGTCTATGGCCGATGCCCATCTTTCTGTAAATGCTAAATAAAAATTCAAACCACCATCAACCAGTCATTAAAACAATCCTTCTGTCCAGCTGAAGCTTCTCCCCCACTGTGACCCTTCTTTAACCTTTCCACAATCAAGCTTTGCCTGTTGTGTGACAAAAAAAAGTGACAGGTCCACAAGAAAAATGTCAACATTGCCACTGTTTAGTGTGGGAACACAAGCAGAGATGAACACCCATGGCAGAGAGGAGGGGCCATGAGGTGACGCTGACCCAAGAAGCGTCTGGGTATGAAGGCCAAATGGCATATAGGATAATGATGGGGGTCTTCCTTCACTTTCAAACTAAAAGCAACAACTTTGAAGCAAACATTCTTCACAGACCAACTTTGCCCTCATTAGATTGCAGCCACTGGCGAACAAAGGATGATAAGTCAGGAATGAAAGATCCAACTGAGGGAATCAGAGCTAGGAGGAAGCACATAGAGCGATAGGGATTGATTTCAGTTTTGAATGATGGAATGAGTCTCAGGGGAAGAGGGGCGGTATTGGTTTGATAGGTGGGGGGAAAAAACATCACAGTCTTCTTCTTGCTTTGTTTAGCCTTTACTCTTGTTGACATTATTAACATTTTCATTGTTTTATTTTACATTTGACCAGTTTTACATTTCATTATAGATGTGTTGATGAAGGTGTAATTATGTTGACCTGATATAACCTGTGTGAGTAATGCTTTTGACATTCTTGCTATCTTTTCTACTGTTTTCCCAGACATGAGAAAGTTAAAATGTTTCTATGTTTATCTAAGAAGTCTAGTTGCTGTTCGTCAGAAATCCGGTTGTCAAAAGTTCAAGGACGATCTAGTTTACTGGGAAAATGCAAACTCATTCTGTACCTCACGGGATGGCAGAGGCGTTTCCTCATATTTTGAATAAAGAGGCTGTGTGGGCAAAAGAAGACACACACATTGGATGACACTGCTTAGGTGATATGCAATTGTGTGCCCAGAGATCTCTGTAATAAACCAACCTTGCAAGGACCCTCTTCACCAGAATCTCATCTTGGAATTATTTGAACACGCAAACGATTACAATTAATGGTAATTCCTTCACTCTCGTACTACATGCACTATGAAGTCATATTAAACCACTGTCATCGCTTGCAGTAGCAGCAGCAGAGATTTTATGAGCGGCCCCTTCTCAAGGTTTCTTTTTTTTCTCATTATTATTATTATTATTTTAAAGTTTGTCCTTGGCCTCTTGTGGTTCAATCAGGGGATGTTAATATTTGTCAACTGTAGGCATGTGAAGCCCTTTAAGACTCTTTTGTGATTAAAGGCTATATAAATAAACTTGACTTGATCTATAGCCAGTGATGACGACAGTGCCCTACAAAGGGAAAAGGGTGTGACGTGAACGTCACACGAGTACAAATGGCAGCACAATTAGTTAATCTCCTCTCCTTTTGCCATTCCCCGTGACTCAAAGCCAAGAACTTCACATAATTTGTTGTGTATACATATGTTGTAATTTGTTTGTTCAGATTCTCCCTTCCGGTACATGCCACAACAGTAAACAAGTGAGAATAAATCAAAAAAGTGGAAAATGTGAAAAACAAGAAATCAGGTGCATATGCCAATTAGGACACATTGGTAAAAAGTCCAAAATTGTTTCACCTACAAACTGAGGGAGAGGCAGATGAAAAATAATTCCACATAATTAGCCGCCAAGTCTTTTGACTTTGTGAACTCCACCCAATTTCTAATTGGCAATAAGATTTTACTTTTTTTTATTATTATTATTTAAAAAAATAATACATTTGCTAAGTACATCCGCTATTGTTTTTTATTTTATTGTATTTTTTGTTTTGTTTTTCCAAAATCATGGTAATATTGATCATCAATAACTTTCATTACCATGATGGCCGCAGAGCTAGCAGGTTAAATGACATAAACAGCTTCAAAGAAGCCTGGCAGGTAGGTAGGGAGGCATGAAGCAAGCTTTTTCAGAAATAAACAACAAAAGACATATTTGTCTAATTTCACACTTGGGTTGGCAGGCACTGCAGAGCCATAAATATTCAAATAAAAAAATATATTTTTCATAGCATGTCCCTTTAAATACATAATGCCTATACATCATTCTCAAGCTGTCAATTCAACTAAAAACAGAGTGATGGGACTGTGGTGGTTGACTTGGGTTCCATGTTCAGGTAGAACTGAAATACCTCAATGTGCAGCTGGCACTCAGCTGGGCGAAAACAAGCAGGAGGAATGGATGGATGGATGGAAGCAGATCCACTCATTATTCAACTTTTGCCATCTCATCTTTTACTGCTCTATTTCACCTCATTGTCAGTCAGATGAAAAATGTGATGGACTGCGTATGTATGTGTGTATCGTGCACCAAGGCACACTACAGTGTACCTGAACTGCCCTAAGTGTGGGGTGCGACCCCAGGTGTAGCACAGAAAATTTCAGCAGAGGTGTACAGGTGCCATTTCATTAACTCACCACATGTACACACTGGGCCAGCAGTGGCGTGAACATTAACTAAGTTGAACAAAGCTTTCTTTTTACAATGGACAGCAATGCTCTGACATCATTTGTTTAAAACTGTATTGAATTATTCAACTTACCTGCACCAGTTTGTCTCATTAGGATGGAAACATTAAGACTAGTTTCCAATATTTCTCTACTTTGATACAACTTTCATTACACTCATGAGACAAAATAGTACTACTACTTTTGTTTTTTCTAAATGATGACAAAAAAAGTCACTGCGGTCAGAAAGAACATGGGTTGTTGGATGGACGGATGAATAACGAATGTCAAAAAGGTGGATTAAACAAAAAGATTTTTTTAAATCATGTATAACAAGAACAGACACCAACATCTAAAATCTACACTATATAAAATTTTTAAATATAATCTGCTCAAAAGCACATTTGTTTCGACCAGCAGTATACCAGAGTTGCCAGTATGTTCGTTCCCACGTTGCTCATCTTATCCCTCGCATTATCTCACAACAATCCCATTTTGTCCATAACCACCGTAAACATAGCCTCACACAAGTAACCCTAATGATGCCGCTTGTATTATTTAAAGTATGTTGCTGACATTGCTAAAATGGTGGACTATTTATTTGGGCCAAAACCTTGTACCTCCAAAATCATCACTTTTCAGGAGACCCCAAAAAACTGCATGTTTTTTTCAACCATTAACATTGCATCATCAAAGAGAGCAAGCTGTTTTAAATAGATCGATCTGCGGTTTATCTGCCCCGATTTCCTTAATTTTGGGGGATCGGTAATCGGCCAATCCCTTAAAAATAAACCGATCTCTGAAAAAAATCAGCCATTGTCTTCTTCTGCTGAGATGACTAACTTTTCATTTTTATTTGAGAGAACTACTTCATGTGCAGATAAAACAACCTGTTTGTATGATTTCACAGATATTTTTTCATTGTTTTCCAATAAAACAGGATTGGAACACTGGAGGTGTATGCTGCTTGTTATGGGAAGGAGAAAAAAAATCGTGATCGGCAAAAATCGCGATCGGCAGATCAGACTTTTTAAAAGTTCGGGGATTGGGGATCAGCTGGAAAATTGTGATCGGTGCACACCTAGTTTTCAACACTTTACTTTTTGGTCAATAATTTGCAAAAAATTACAACCACGCGTGTGGACTAACCAAACGTTTTCACATTATTTTGTGAAATAACGGCAGTTTGTGCCTATACACACATAGGTACAAGTATATAAGTCTGTGCTTCTGGCATGTAACCCACCGGAAATACCCTAGCCGGTGTAAACAAACATGATAAGGCAGCGAAGAACCACACTTCTAGAACGAGGAGGAAACTGACTGACTTTATTTAACGTGGTGACTTGAGTGACATAAATATAATGCCTTTTATTGAATGTAGTAAGTTAACTCATTTGCTCCCAAAATACGTATAAATACGTTCTATTTTAAATATTACCATACTTTCAAAAACGTATTTATACGTTTGATTTTTTTTATGCTAGAGCATACAAAAGGCTATGATGCAGCCTCTGAACTAAACAGAATGCTTCAAGCAATGGTAGTTATTACAAAAATGGCCAGCAGGTGGCAGCAGAGTATAAGAGATCAACCAGGGCCATGTTGCAAAAAGCTCTTTCCACCACTGTGTATGATGAGGAAACTTAGCTATATTCTAATGCTAATTGCTGCAAAATGGAAACACAATCCAGTCAAAACAGCAGGGAGCGAAGGGGGTTGCTTCAGTGAAAATGGCCAGAAGTGAATGAGTTAAAAGCGGAAATGACGTTATTTACATAATTACGTTGTCCGCGCATCACGATCCAAACAGAATATTCCAATTGAGCACAAATTACCATGTAAACGAGAGTAACTACCCACCACGCATGTAAACAGGTTACCTCGAATGTTTCAGAAACCAGAATACTGACCAAAACCCAAATATTGACTGCATGTAAATGTAGTCAGAGTTTGCTGAATTAATGTGATCCTACGGATAAAGGCATACTTTTAAAACGGTCTTCCTACTTATAACAAAGGAGAGGAGTTTCGAACTTGTCGCTGGTTATCACTGCCTAGCAAGGCACAGCTAGCTAGAAGACTAAAGTCAAGTTGATATCATGAGACAGATGCATTTAATGCAGTGATTTTCCTAATCAGTCTGTAGTGAAAAGAATGTACTTTCTCTATTGAAAGCATCTGGTGGCAACATATTGTAAACTTTTTATAAACAAAACATTGGGGATATCACAGGTAAAGGATTATTCTTTATTATTATTCTCTATTTGTTAAATTGAGTCTTTCCTGAATTCAACAAAACCGCCTTATATCAGTCAAGTCTTGCATCAAAGTGACACTCCACTCTAACCACATGTGGATAACAAGTCTGTTGTACCATGCAGAGAAATGATAGGAATGTGGTCTGTCCATAATGATCTGCCCGCAACATCATGAGACTGAAAGCTTCTCCTCTCGCCACCAATGTTTATCTACTGGTTCCCAACTGTGTGTGGATGGGAGTGTGCACGCATCCCGAAAGATTGTATTTAGTTATCAGCCAAGCCCTTATAGATGACTGGCCCCTGTGGATTTAGGACCTTGCTGCCATGGAAACCAAAGGTCACATGACATCAATCAAGGCCATGTTTGCACACCCCATATAAACATTGAGGACATGAGCCGGGTAAGACATAGTTCTTATAAGTTTAAGATATAACCAGGGTGGTGGTGGGTGGGGGGTGGGGAGGGCGTATACATATCCTACATCAGTGGAGTCTAATCTATTCTGTACTGTTACAAAGATATTTTTAAGGTTGATTCTGAAGAGCTCTGGGATCGCCATGATAACACAATTCACAATCCTCTGGGTGTGTGTGGCACCGTTTTCCCTATAACATTGTAGCTTGTGTTCCCCCGCCCCTCCACTGCATTCTACTGCCCAGTGCAGCCGCTGACAGGTGCAGCACAACTATGCAGAAGTTTCACTCCAACCTGTCGGACTGGCTTTGCTACATGGACAGGTATAAAACATTTCAACTAAATAGACTGTACAACTGATCCAAAAGTGAAGAATGAGTTACTCATCAATAGTAGCTAGCTATTAAAAGAAACAAGCTAAAGGCATTCTTTTGAGTCATCTCAATTGCAGGTTAACTCAAATATTTAATGTTGTTCACTGTAAAATCACCCTCCAAATAGACTGATTCAAGACTGAGTAATTGTAAAACCTAGTTGCAACAAGGAGGATTTTTTTCTTTCCCTTTTACATATAGTAGAAATGTTTTTGTGTAAACAAAGAGCCAAATCGATAGCTTTACTCAAAAAAAATTTGAACCGTGTGCTGAACCCCTGAATGATAACAGTGCTGATTAGACGAAGAGGAGATCCGTGTATCTGAAATGGATTGCAAATCCAAACGTACCCGGATGTCTGTCAAAGCCAGTTGGAATCCGAATGTACAGAACTGAATTTGCTTGATTGAACTGAAAGCGAAAATATGTAGAGTTGCATTTTCAGTGAGAACCAACAGCCTTGAAATACATTTCATTATTTTAAATTCAGTTTCAAATTTATGGGACTTCAGTTCAAATGTAATGAATTCACATTCAAATTGTACAATTCAGATTTTCAATGTAATGATTCACATTAAACAATACTACTACTTTCACTGACGACTTTTTTAAAAATCGAGTCGCCTATTGATTATTATTATTGAAACACTCAGAACGTATTTGACTGTCCTGACGTCACTCTACGTATGCAAAACTAATGCGCCCGCGTCAATATCCAATCGGTTTGCTGCCAGGCTGTTTCCTCGCATGCCCGGCAGTCAATGGCCTTGACGGCTCCACTGCCCCGTCGGCTGCAGTCATGCTCAACCGAAAATACAGTGACACTGACAATATACGTTACTAGCGCTAAAGCCGGTCTCGCTACCTCATCAGATCTTCACATGCGCAACCAGAAATAGTGCCAGGTCATAGCCATAGATACATGGTTGTTAAAAAATAAATAAAATAAATGAAGATACATAAAAGAAAACCGCTTAACGTGCTTGCAAGAAATGGGAAGTACGTAGCGGTAAACAGCGTCACATGACGCCAAACACTACACGCGCTGAGCACCGCCTCCGTTCAACTTCGTTGCTACAGAAACCTGTCAGATGGGTCAATAAGTATGCTCTGAACAGGGCCAGATCGGATTTAAACACTTGCTAAAAACAGTCTGTACAGTCAGCCCTAAAAATCTGATTTGAGGAGGAATCCGATTTGCCTGCAGTCTGAACGCAGCCTAAGGACTGGGCCGCAGTTGTCTTTTTGCGCAGTCAGCTGGGATAGGTCCCAACTCTGCAACCCTGAACAGGATAAACGGTATAGAAAATAGATGGATGGGTAGAGCATAGACCTCAAAGATTAAATGCTTATTACCATAACAACAGTTAGGTTTTGTCTACAAATCATCTCACAAAGTTTATTAGTTTGGTGTGCCATGGTGCCAGCAGTGATTTGAAGCTTTGAAAATTTGAATTATCAAAACACAAACTGCACAATTCACTTTTCAAATGGCATCTGTGATCGGAAGAGTCACGATTTTATAAGACCTCACATGATCTTATTGGATGAAACACACTCTGTAGACTTGCCAGATAAGTCCAAATGTGCTCCAATACACCATGTCCTAACTGTGTGAAAACCTCCGCCCTACCATGCAGGAAATGCCATGAGTACCTCTGTGTAGAAAAGCAACACAATGGTTTGAGGAAGCAAGGCAGGAATTAGGAGTGGGGGATTTGAAGAGAAAAAAAAACACTTTAAAAATAGCCTTAGAAAGAGACGAGAGGCTTGGTAAAATGACAATGCTTAACATGAGTCTTCTTATCATCTCACCACTTGTTTCCCAGCTGTTGTCTCTGATAACATTGTTTATGTGTAAGGGGGCAGACCTGCGTGGCACTGAGGGAGCAACACAATACAATACCTAGTAACCCCCCCCCAAAAAAAGAGTTTCTTCCACTTGTGAGGAGACACCAGCAGACAGGCCTGTCATGCGCGCTGGTAAATCCCTAGAGTCCCTGTGACAGAGAGTAGAACTATTACACGGTGACTCAGCACGCAACTACACAACAATCCAGCTCCAGCCATACTCCTATAAACATCAAGAAGAATACAAATCAACTGCCCCTGAAAAGAAACAGCACATCTCTGTGCCTGAAAGCCCAACAGTAATTCGATTTCTTGTCTAATTTATGAGTTTCTAAGCCTAGTAGAGCTTGAGGACATGGAGAGAGAGATATTCTTGGTCTATCAATGTGTTATTAAGGAAACAGATGATTGGCTGTCTTTTAAGTAGATTGAAATACCGTACATCTCTGGTAGCCTATAGGATTAGGAAGATTTAGAGAGAAAAATTATATATTTTCATATTTTCTGTGTACTGATGGAGCAACATTGCTCTGACATTGCAAGAGATTCAATTCTAGTAGGAAGGATAAGAGATGAATGTCATCCACCACTAGCGTGGCCCGCATTACGAGCACAGTCTAATGTGATAAGCTTTCTATGTTCAGTGGCAGATGTTTTAAAACTGTTCTTATCTTCAAATGATGTCAAGTAGTATAGCATGCTTCCGTGCAACTACATGCATTTGCCACTGTGACAACATTTAAGATGTGCTAAAAGCATATTGGATTAAATGTTAAAACAGGATATTTTTGTGTACTTCAACAAAGCTAGCACATTGTATTAAAGCAGAAGTCAACCTTAAACATTTCCTGACAATAATATGTCATATGTGACCTCACTAGTGTAACAAACATTCTGATTAATATTTTATTTGTGGAATTGAGTTATGCAGCAAAATCCATCCGTTTTTATCCATCTCAGGGGGCGGCCATTTTGCCACATGCCATCGACTGAAGATGACATCACAGTTGCTCATGGCTCAGGCAACGGCCAATCACAGCTCACCTGTTTTCTGAAGCTGAACTGTGATTGGTTATTACCTGAGACCTGAGCAACTATAATGTATTTTCACTCGACAAGAAGTGGCAAAATGGCCGCTTTGTGATACTGATAAAAACTGCTGGATTTTGCTGCTTAACTCATATTCCACTAACGCAATATTAAACAGAATACCGTATTTAGACTCGTGGGGCTGCATAGAGCACTTTATTGTTAAGAATTCTGGGTGGGGTGGGGGGCTAAGTTAACTTCCCCTTTGAAGTTTTTTTTCATAACAATATTAAATATCAAAACCTGTCACATGCTCATATCCGCTGGCAAAATGACAATGGAGTTCAAGCTGCTCGATAGCATAATATATGTCAGTGACACCCAGCAGACACCTACAACAGTCAAATGCTGACGTAGGACAGCCCCGGCTGTGTAAACAGTGCATTCCTGAACAGTACAGAGCACAGGAAAAACACTTTTTGATGTGTGTGCAAACTGTGCATGTGTGCGAATGTGTGTTCTCTTACATGCTAAGTTTGCAAACATTCTGGTTTCTCAGAGTACAGGCGTAATTTGTGTGGTTTATAACCAGCTTTCCACAGCCGCCATCAAGCCCTGTTATAGTCAGTCAATGCACTCCTGATTGGGGGAAGGTGGGGGGATGAGGACAAGTCCTAGAGGCTACGCGTCAAGTCATAATGCTGCTTGGCACCATTTCCATATGGGTATCAGACTGGACTTGTCATGGTGGCCACTCCAAGCCGTGACACACATCCCCCATTCAGTCTACAGCACATTTGTTGCAGCTGTCACTTAATATTGTCTGTAAACCCAAGAGCAAGCAACAATGGCAGCAGAGAGCCTATGTGACACTGTGCCTTGTCTCAACATCTTAGTCTGAACTGAAACAAATAACCAACCAAAGCAGCTGACACAAGATCCTTTTTAACAATAAATAAATAAATCACATTTTTGAAAATGTGAGCCTGATCAAGTAAAGGAGAATATGGATCTCTAGGGGGAAGTATGGGGGGAAGACAGGACATGTTGCATGCATGTCAAGTTTTCAGTTTGGCCATGCATGCATGTGTGTGTGTCACGACCGAAGTGGGACACCACACAGTTGTAGCAGTTGTGATTAAAACACTAATACAGTTAGGTTTATCCAGCGGAGTTGCACTACTTAAATACTTTAACTTGTGTTGATAAGAATATAATCAAATGAGTGTTGATTGATTGAATGATTCTAATAGCATAGACATTTTTGTTGATTTTATCATGAATTTATTTTATGCAAATAGTATGCTGAACCACAAAGGGAAGGGGGGAATCAGAGGCAAATTTGTTTGTTTGATTTGTTATATTTTGAGTAACAAAACACGTATTCAAATCGTCCACTTAAATATATCGAGATGCGGATCAAATTATATTTTATTGGAGATATATCTTAGAAGGAAATGGCACACTCACAGTACTGACAAGTTCATTGAAATATATATATATATATATATATATATATATATATATATATATATAAAATCACAACAAAAAAGTAATTGCACACCGTCTCGAATTGAGCCGTGCCATATCGAATCCAATTGTAATCCCCAGTCAAACCAAATCGAATCATTACACTTTAAAATCGAACCATCCTTGAATAGTTTCCCATCCCATGTATTGAATGAAAACCATAACAAATGATCTTTTGTGGAGATGGACACCACTATTGTGTAATTTAGTGGTTTAAAAAATATATACATTATTGCATGATTTCCTAAAGTACAGTGTACTTGAGTTTGGGTTCAAGTGGCACGACTCCCACGTGATGTGGAGCACTATTGCGAAAGCCTGTGAAGTCACATAAACAAATGCCGCTTTAAGGCACCATACATGATTGTGATGCCCACAGCGCAGAGAAAAGATGGCTACCAGCGACCTCTTCATCAAGACTCAATTAAGACTCCATCCTTTTCCTGTCTTGCCTAATTAGACGCTGCTTGTCTCATTAAGATTCTATCACTAAACTGTCACGCTTTACACACACTGTAGGTTTACTAAAGTGAGTGCTTGGGTCTTGTGAAAAATAACAGACGTATTTCTATTGTAGCAATGACTGACAGATTAATGTCTGAGTTTAGGCTGCTTGGCGTTACCAAGAACATTCATGTACAATACTTTGACCACCACATAAAAATAAAGAACCTCATTCTTCGTTATTTGCAAGACCACACATTCTAAGACCAATTTGATCCTATTTCCTAATGTACTTTGTATACATCTTTTGACTTCTGACTTCGAAGCAAAAGACAGAATAATTTGTTTAGATTCTCAGAACAACTTAAATACTAACTTGAAGAAGAAGCATGGATCGAACAGACAGGCAGATTATTCACTATCACTGAAATCCTTTTTTATTCTTCAAAATTCCTTAGTAGTGGAGGGCCACCTGTGATGACGTAACCATTTCCCCTTTGACATCACAAGAAATTAGCCATTCGGTGCCCTGATGGTTTTCCAGCAAACCCAGAGGACACATGTTCTCTCAATAAGACTGTCATTTCTTCCATATTCGCCATTTGCACAGACTTGATTTGATTATATTTGATTAACTAAATGACTCAATTTAAGATCAGACTGTACGTAGCCAGCATACAGCAGCATTTAGCATGACGGCGGCTGATTGGCTGACAAAAATAAGTATGGGCAGTCAAAATGTCATGTCTGACCTTTAAAATTCAGATGACCAGTAGGTATTTCTGTCACGAGGCATCTATACAGACATCTATGCCTTGACAGAATCTAACTGAAGATGTTCTGAAACTATACACAGACCGGGAAATCATCAGAGAACAGTCAGAAAGATGGAAAGATCCAATGTCTCTGGTGATAGTTCTGCACAAAACCAGCAGGTTAAGGCTTCATATGGCATGTGAAACTGTCAGAGGAGTGTTATTTTATCCGGGTTGGTGGGGGGCAATTCCCATGACATTTGCATCTAGGGTGCTCTCTGGTTGAAGATTGTCGTTACAGAATAGGGAAAAAAACATGATTGGCTTCTTGAGGACTTCTAGCTGTGTTGGTAGCACAGTTGGAAGATCCCAAGCAAAACCATAGATGCATACTTGTAAAAATACCTACACACACTGGACACTGAATAAAAGACCTTTAGATGAGACTTCATGCCACAGTTGAGAATCCCTTCACTCAATTCTACATTGTAGCTGATAACTAACACATGTGGACCTGTCTTTCTTCCCTGCTTCAGATCTTCCTCGGCTTATTTATTTTACTGTTAACCTAACAAAGTCTCCCTTCACTGCCATCCACATTAAGATGTATTACGCATGTTGCTGTTCACTGTCAACCATAACCATTGTGAAGTGAGCTGCACGATGCTTGTACGGTAATCATGAGGAAGACAGGACAAGGGGACATCACAATTTTCAGGGTGGATCTGAAATTATAATTTCACTTCAATATTAAAACCAAGATTTTCATTTGGTTTTCTAGCTAAACTCAATAGAGACATAACCGCATTCTCAACTAAGTTTTTCCAGTAGCTGAGCTAATAAAGACTTGGTCACATTAGGCTGGCTGCACACATGCAAGAGTGCTTTCTGGGAGCATACCCGTATGATCCCATTCCTGACTGGACACGGTACAAAGAACAGGAATGCTCAGACCATGTGACAGTGAACAATAAGACGCTGTGAAGCATCAGCTGCTCGTAATGCAAATCCGTTTTTAAAGGTCTTGGTACCTATTTAACTATTAACATCTGCAGATTTTGTTGGCCTCAACACCTGCAAAGCAAAAATTGGACTAATGATTCCATGGCTGTTTTTAAACTGGTTAATAGGACAAGAACAGAAATAGCAAATATATTTGATTCATAACAACCTAATTCTATTACTGTTGCTATGAATATGTTTTGGGTAGCATTACACTTGAACTCCAAGCTATGACAATGTGACTGATTTCCACACTAGACTTTACAAGAAACATCTCCTTTGTTCATGCGAGTGGAACATTTGACATGAAAACAAGTATCGAAACCTTTGGAAGTTGCAGGGTTGTAATTGTTGTTCAAATGTTGAGCATCCTCATACCTGTGAGATTATGCAACATAGAAACCAGAGGGACTGTCAGAGTATTACTCAGAAAAGAGCTCTGGAATAGATTTGTCAACACAACTTCACTAATGTAAAGTTTAATACTTTAATTTTCATGTTCAGAGAGAACATTGTGTATCTTGACTTTTGTATCCCATTAGCTTTTTGATGAAGGGACTGCTTAGGCTAGTATGATTGCCAAAATATTGCTACCTTGTCTAGAGTTGCCTCTAATTTAATGTCTTCTTTTTGTAACGTGTAAATATAAATATATTTTAAGGACAACACACAAAAGCAGTTTTCAGGAAGGGGAACTCAGTGCCTCTATTCTTACCATCGTAAATTAGTTTGACGTTCTCCTCCTCTGACATAGTGTGTAACTAAGAGTGCCAAGCATGACCAACTATTCTTCCTCCACAATACAATTGCCTCTAATTGAGCTAATTAGGGAAAGAAAGTCAATTATTTAGCATACAGGACCCATCTTTGCCCATGTACAACTTACAAAAATGTGCGGCATTAGTGAAAGAGCATGTGATAGTCTCTTTAGTTGGAAAGGAAGCATCCCTCTGGTATGCTGGATTTCAATGGAGATCTTAAAATGAAGTGCCGACATACACTTTAGAGACAATTTCATCCTGAGGTAGGTAAGGCGCTTATACTTACCACATCTACGTTTCTTCGCATGCTCACATAAAAATCACACACATGGAAATTAACGCCAGAGATCTTTGCTTAAGCAAAGCTCTGAATAAGGAAATAGGAGTCCTTGAACTGTGGTCAGAGGATATAAAGCTGGTAGAATTGTTAAGAGAAAGAAGGGGTGTCTAACTTCCTACTGTGAGAAAAGGAAATAAGCACTTCCATATGCAAACTCTGCCAAGAACACTGGCACATATCCACACACGAGTGGCATTAATGGAATAATCCAGAGGCTCTCTAATTAGCAAGCCACAATTTGAAGACGACAAATAATTTAGTCTTCAGGCATTTTATGGCTAATGGGGTATTACACATCATCACACCATCTTGGGAAAACACTCGCGTCAAGCTGTGGTTTCTTGATTCCCAGTCTGGGCTAAACTATGGTTGATGTTACATGAAGATAGCTCGTATTTTAGAGTGTAAAAGTGTCAAATGTGTGTCAAATTTTGAAGACAATACACACACCACACGCACAGATTCCTTCCAGGCAAACCACACACACTACTGTACCATCGTAATTATCATTGTAGAGAAGTCAAATCATAATCCGTATCCGTTTAATACCCACAAACATGCAATTCAACATAATATGTAGATTTTTATATGCTGTATGATATTGGTGATCTCAGTGTGAACAGTCCCAGTTGTGATTGTGTTTTTCCTCCTTTCACCGGTAAATCTTTCAAGCAGCAGAGCAGCTTAAGAAAAACCTAATTTCCCCGAAGAGTTTCATTCCAATGAAACGGGTCACGGAATATCCGACCTGAACCATCTCACCGTTTAGTATTCCTTCATTTAGATGTCATATAGTACACTTTGAATAGGTTGGAGCTAGCTACACTTATTGTTTTCAACTGATTTGAATACAAAGACTGTTAATGGATATCAACACGGAGCTGTACTATCAATTAGAACACTGCACTGTACTGGAACACATTCATTTACGTTTTTTTTTTATTTACAGACTTTCTCACTGGTATGATGTAATATTAACCTAGTTGGCGCAGTTATCGTGATTTGTGACCCTACTTACACACAGTGTAAACACAACCCTGAAACCTGATCCAAATCAGACCTTGGTGAACTGAACTGAACTGTATTGAGGATATTGTAGCTGAAGATGTAGAAACTTCTACGAGTGATGTTGAGCTAAATCCAGTGAGTTTGAGTCGCTTTAAAGGGCCTAAAATAAGCTATACAAATAGTGTGATGGGGCTAACAACTCGACAAGTCTAATCATGACATGAATGTATGCTTGCAAATGCAGCCTAATGTACAGAATCATCCATGTCAATCATTATCACGCATATACTGAAAAAGTAGACCAGGGGTGTCAAACATACGGCCCATGGGCCGGATCAGGCCAGCATAGGGGTTTAATACGGCCCACGAGATGATTTTGTAAAGTTTAAAAAAATATATATTTTAAAAAATATATTAAAAAGGGGGGGGGGCATAATGTCGGACCAATTAATCAGCCATCCACAATCAAAACATATAAATATCATATATCAATTTCACAAGCAGTCCTCAGATGAGCAATGCAACGTTCTCGTCCTGGATGTCATTATTTTACACACAACCTAAAGTTACGGTTTGTTTAAAAAAAAAAATTATTATCATAAACGTAGTAAATACGACACAAATTCAATTACAGTAATTTCGGGTCTATAAGCCACTACTTTTTTCACTTGCATTCGACCCTGCGGCTAATACAAATGTGCGGCTTATCCATCAGATCACACTCGAAAGGAAGCTTAAGAGTGTCAGGCAGAGCAAAACAAACCAAGTGAGCCTAAATACAGTAGGAGAAGCAAGAACAAGAGCAAGACAATTTGCACCCTCATTATGGAAAAGAAAGTAGCGGGAACCCGGTGTGGTAACATTAAAACACGGCCTACAGTCGGGTGCGGCTTATATGTGTAACAAACTTGAGTATTCCCCGAATTTAGCTACCGCAGTTTATAGTCAGGTGCGCCTTATAGGTCAGAAATTACTGCACTGGTAACAAACACATATGACAAGGATTAAAACTTCATTAACTGCGCCACACAATGCATTCTGAGAACAATATATATGCAAAACAGGTAGATTTAACACATCCTGAACTCATACAGGCAAAGTGTAGGGCTGGCCCACAAATAGCGAAAATCTGCGTATAAGTGACGGCAATTGTTTTTAAGTTGTATACCATTATTTTACCGATCCGGCCCACTTGGTAATATATTTTCCTCTATGCGCTGAGCTAATATAAGTTTGATACCCCTGTTGTAGACCATCACACTGAGATTAGCTACTTTCCATGTTTAAGTTGCCTATTATATAATCTTATTAAATAGCTTTGTCAGATCAATACACAGTAAACTTGACTTCTCCTTGTTCGTGGGCTCAGCAGTACCCGAAGCATGTGTGTGGGACCAACACCACGCTTTTAACAAATCTCTAAATACAATTGGCAGTCAGCAAGCGCGGCGCTTCCTGAATAGTAGGGAGCCACTCTAGACGTATTCCCTCTTCACATCTCACTTGATTAAAGTGAGAAATTGGAACATGTTCTGGGTAAAATTAGGTCAACCTGATTTTACAGATGGCCTTCATAGCCAAGCATATTTTCCCAATTAAAAGTGATTAGGGAAGGAAATTCCCAGACAGCATGAATTATTAAAAACTTCCAAATGGAATGAAATCACGTGACGTCGTATGGCAGTGACACCCGACATTCCCAGATGGGACCTAGAAAAGATGCCACCCGAAGCCTTGTGATTAGCAAAAAGTGGAATAGTATGTTTTCTCCTCCTGGGCGTATAGTTGTAAAGTGGCTATGTGCGGCCATCACTAACCGATTAATATAAAACAAGCCAAAATCAATATATTATGAATTGAAATTGACTGTGAAACTAGATTTTTTCCAATACCTGATTGAACATAAACTAAAGGTAAAATTTAACAATTCCTCGTTCGTTTGTTTGCTGCATGTCAAACCAATACATAAACACAGGTGGTTTTAACTATTCTTAATTTCACTGCCTCAGAGATTTGTGCCATCCTTGTCAAGGAGGAGGAATACAGGACTACATTGATGCATAAAACCAATTATGTTTCATTATGGACAATGTGCTCGCTTTTATCCACATCATTAGAGATATGAGTGAAGAGGAATATTCATAAGTAGACATTAGGACAAGTCAAAATGCACAATGACTGCAATTTTTTGTACGGGTATTTGGATGAGCACCACTTCCATCAAGCAAGCTGTTTTGTTCAATTTGTCCCTCTAACGCTCTCTACTTTGAATTTCTATTACAGTATGTGTAGAAGGTGTGGTTATTAAATCAGCTGCACAGAACGACACTAGACAAACGTGACATGGTGTAACCATCCCCCAAAAATGTAATTAAAAAATAGAGGAATCACAAGACAGTAAAGCAATTAAAACTATTGAAGGAAACAAGTTTTGACTGTTTCAAACACACATTTGAACAAAATCCAAATAAAACAGTGAGCTGTAACTGAGCACAAAAAAAGAACAAGAATTCCCGTAAAAATAAAAAAGTAGATCACTGACTGAAATGCATTAGATGTGTAATGTTACTTTTCAAATCATTTGAATACGATGTGCTTTTTACGGATGGTCCCGTTGTACACAAATTCTAAAACTTATCGTTGAACTGCGGCTTTTTGTGACTGGTGCAACATGAAGTTAGCATAATTCCGAGTGGAGTCCCTTCAGCAGTCTGCCATGCTTGGCTCGGAAGCTGTCACAGTGGCTCAGTGTCAAACCCACTGGGCCCTGCCGGGTCAAGATGACCATGAACGAGAAAGACCAATCACACTAGCTAGCATGCTGTTCCATAAGCTTGTTTTTTTATGATAGTCTTGTCAGTCTAGCAAGCTACTAGAAGAATCTACAGGCCCAACACTTTCTTTGAGCATGCTATCCATCCATCCATTATCTGTACGTCTTAAATTATCTCAAATATAAAGGGATGCATGTATGTATTTCTTTCCTTTATCAAAGGTGCAGGTACAGAGCAAGCTGGAGCAAACTGAACACAATTGAAAAAGTAACCTAACTTGACTTAATAGTTAGGGGTTGTGCTTAAAGGGGAACTCAACCCAAATTTGTTCTTTGCAATAATTGGTTGTAAGTGCCAGTACTAGACCAAACTCAGATTTAATGCTGTGTTTGTGGAATAAGAAATGAACGTCATAATAATAGGTGAGATTGGTCAATCTGAGGGGGCACCATGTTGGGTGACATCAGAGTTAGCCTGCTAAAACGGCACATTTCAGTGAGCCTGGTTTGTCAAAAACGGATCGAAAGGAATTGCAACTGTGTCAGGCTGTCAGCAGATTTATTTCTGCCTAATTAACTGCACGACGGCAGTGTCGCAAGCCTACCAGGTAATCGTGACTAGCGACTAACATTGTTACACCGGTGACTGCCACTTTTTTTATACAATTTTAAACATTGACATCATAATTAATTAGAGCCTTGATTTAGAGATTGAATATGACTTCAGTATGGCATTGTGTCAATGTTGGTGGCAACAGTATAGGATAGCAAGGCCAACCTCCAGGCAAAGATAACCAAGCCACAGCTGTTCATACTATGCATTATGGTAATATGCTACCAACGCGCTACCAAGGCCAACTCCAAAATAAAAACCTAACAAGGCATTGGTGTCCATGTGTTATTTGGTAGATTAAACAAAAGGACCGAGTAGGTACAGTATGTCAAAAAAAAATGTACTGTTGTACTCCAACGTGAGGTAGTCATTCAATATATTACTCAATTTCTCTGGCACTTATCATCAGATTAAAAAAAAAAAAAAACTATTGCACTCAGATTGAAGTGGCCATTCTAACCAGATTCAGAATTTGACAGACTGTCATTTTTGAAAACTTGTTGCTATTAAAAGCATTGGGAGGATTCACTTGTTAGACAATACTCGAGCGTCTCTCTTAATTTTCGAAATATTTGGTGATAAATGGCATTCCCTGGACTGGCTGGACAGCACTGAACAATAAATAATGGTTATGTAACTAGCATATCTAGCTTTTGTCCTCTTTGCCGTTTGATGTCTTTAGCTGTTTTGTTAATAAATACTTCTGTTGTGCTTTAAGCACATTGTGTGATGCACACTGTGTTGTCTTGTTTATGACATGTGGTATATACATAAGGCTGCCTAGATTACGAAAGCAGGACAAAGTGGACCAAATAACAAACTCATCTTTTGTCAAGATTTAACCAAAAGCACATTACTTGATTAAATGCATTTAGTTAAACCTGGATGCATCAGCCCCAAGGCCAAATGACTAGCTATGCCTCTGCTAGACCTAACAACGACTTTCTAAAAAGAAAAGTGTCCTTTTCTCATGCATTTAATGGAAGTGAGCAACTTGAGAGCTTCCAAGTGTGTCGGTGCCACTTTAGCGCTTACCTGGCTTGACGGCTTTTAACCTGACGGGACCTTTGCAGCTCTTGATGAGGGTCTGCACATCGTACAGGGGTAATCCTGAGATGGGAAGGTTCTCCACCTCCAAAAGAATCTCTCCGTCATTTAACTGTCCACTGTTGTAAAGCACTTGGTATTGTTTGAGTTGCCCGATAAAAGCAAACTCTCCATTCTCCGCACCGCCGCGCAGTGGTACGTTCATGGCTCCGAGGGCATCTTTGGACACGGAGCACTCGTTCATCCGAGAGGTCCAATGGTTCTTTCTAAACGCGGGGTTGGACATGTTGGGAGTGGGACAGCGGCACACGAGCGGACGGACGTTGCCGCTCGGGTGTTGTTAAAACAGTCACAAAACACTGGCTTTATTTCCTAGTGAAGCGCAGCAAACTTTCTGTTGCTTCCACAGAAACATGAGCGCCTCTGACAGTAGTGTCGCACGCAGAATCAAGCCATTCCCGTCCACCTGGAAGTCACTTCTTACACAGTGGATAGTGTTGTATCTTCTTCAACATGTCTGTAGGTTTAGTCCCACGTTAACGAGGTAATACTAACGTTACATCTGCTACGGTGCCACTTAGCAATTACCCCACTTACGTCTTGTAAACTCACTTCAAATACGATTTTCTTCACTTAAAGTGAGAAGCGACGGTTCGCTGTTCTGCTTTCCCCGTCGATGACTCCTCGGTCCCGTGCTAGTCAGGGCTGGTTTGACCAGGTACGACGCGGGTTCTTCTCCTTGTGACTTGGAACTGCTCACAAGCGGCGCGCGGAGAATGTGCTCTGCTCGTGCTACATTCAAGTACTGTAGGAAATACTCGATTCAAGGTGTGTGCGTCGCAAATACTCGTCGCGATTAGTCAACGTACGTGTGACAAAAGCAGTATGTTTATGAGGGAAATCTTATATTATTGTTTCCACTAAATGCACTTTTAGCTTGAGTGTGACAAGTAAACAATCATTATTGGTTCATTGTGGAGGAACTGTTAGCGTAAGTCAGGAACTGTGCCAGCTACAAAAATGTAAACCAAATTTACATCGCTTAAAGGTATAATTGCCGTATCTGAAACGTGAATTGTAGATGTCATTTCATTGAATTACCCAGACTAAAGCAGCATTGAAATAAATGTCAAATAACTGAACGGTGACACCTCGTGACTGTTTGCGTATGCACGTGGGTTTTCAATTAATCATCCATTTTCATTCAAACTTTATTATTTTGACGCACACTATTAGGAGCTCTTGAAGGCAGCGTCAATGCAAATGCGCATGCGTGACAAGCGTGCGAATGGTTGAGTCAATGAAAGTTATAGTTTTAATTTCCATTCTGGAAGTTATTCTTATGAATGCTATAGTCCATATATGAAGTCATATTAAACTGATGTGACCAACTGCAGAGTGGGAACTTATCCATTATTGATATTTCCATAAGCGTTGAAGACGTAGTGGCCCATTGTTACACTCACTGTGATACTACTTGTCAAGATTGCTGCATTTCAGGTTGGACAGGATGAAGTGCATTTTTTATTTATGAGTGGAACCTGTTCTCAACTCAGCCTACTGTGCTTTTTGAATCTTACTGTCTTTGCAGCATTTTATTTAATAAACCAAGGGAAAAATAGGTCTATTCTA